>NW_028261391.1:2957917-3237621 GCF_051295495.1 Thamnophis sirtalis
AAGATTCCTTGATTAGGAATGCCGGCAGCCCGGCAAACAGTTTTCTCTCGCGGGCTGACAAATCTGGCCGACCGGGATAATTGTCTGCCACATCTATTCATCTCCGCCCCCTGCCTTTTATCCCTAGGGTGGTGCTTCGCTAGCAGCGGTGACTCTTCCTTCCTAAGGACCGGCCCATAGATTTCCATTGCTCTCCTCTCCTCTGCCTTCAGGCACTTCAGTGTGCCAGGCACTGGGCTCAGCTGTTCCTCCTCTTCCTCATCAGCCACCTCGAGACCTGGGGGCTGTTGACTCCCCATCTGGGTCCTGATGGACAGCCCAGCCTCCGCCTCTCCCCGCTTTCCCTCTCTATCTTTCCCTCTCTGTCTTTCTCCCTCTCTCCCTCCCTCTCTCTCCCTCCCTCCATCTCTCTCTCCCTCCCCGCTCTCTCTCTAACACATCCTTTTGTTTTCTAGCCTGGTGCCTTAACCACTAGCTGTCGTGACTGTGGATAAAGCAGAATGATTATATATAATTGTGGCCATTTTTACAAAATACCTCCTAAAAACATTTCTAAATTGAAGATTATTATTATTATTATTTCTTTTGGAGGGTGCCTTTGAGTCAGTATTGACTTCTGGTAACTGCCTGGATAAGACCCTGTCGTTTTCTTTCGAGATTTTGGAAGTCCTTTGCCATTGCCTACTTCCTAGGGCGGAGAGAAGGTGACTGGCCCAAGGTCACCCCGCTCTGAGGTTTGGAATCAAACCCCAGCACCCCTTGCTGAGGGCATGGATGTCAGCTTGAATTCCTGCGCCATAAACCATCATCTCCTTGGGGACGATGGGAGGGGAACATCTGCAGGGAGGCAGAAAAGCTGGGTTAATGAAAGCAGCTGGCACAAGATTTATTTATTATTATAAACTTTTATTCATTAAACATGAAACTCAGTCAACTGAACATTTAAAAATGTATCACAATTATTGACGTATATTATTATATACTTTATTCATTAATCATGAAACTGAAGTCAACTGAACATTTAAAAATGTATCACAAATATTATTGACATTTATTATTATTATTATTTACTTTATTCATTAAATATGAAACTCAACTGAACATTTAAAAATGTATCACAAATATTATTGACGTATATTATTATATACTTTATTCATTAAATATGAAACTCAGCCAACTGAATATTCAGTAATGCATCACAAATACCATTGACTGGTGCTAATGGTTGATAATGGGTTGCTGCCAGCATTGTAGGTATCAACCAAGTACCTTTTAAAAATATGCGATGTTCCGAGCAGTGCAGTTTTTTGCAGTTCCGCTGGTGTTTTTGCAGAAAGCTGCAATTTCGTGATGTGTTTTATAAAATTCTTGGACATGGTACCAAGTGCCCCGATGACAATGGGTATCACTGTTACATGTTTCATCCATAATCGTGTAGTTTCGATGGCCAGGTCTTGATATTTCATAATTTCCCCCCCACTCCTTTTACTTCTATTCTGGGGTCTCCTGGAACCATGATATCAATAAATTGTATGTTTTGGTTTTCGACAACTGAGATCTGGCGTGTTGTGTTCCAAGTGACGATCCGTCTCTATTCAAAAGTCCCACAAAATCTTCACCTTCTCATTTTCGATAACTTTTTCCACTTTATGTTCCCATGGCTTTTCAAATACAGGTAAGTCGTATTTTTTACATAATGACCAAGTGGATTAATTTAGCAGCTTGGTCTAATCCACTGATCGATATGTAAAAAATACGACTATTTTTTACTTATTATTATTATTATTATTATTAAATTAATTTGCCACCCATTTTCATATGCAACGACTTGTAACAAGATGCCAGACAGATGTGCAGGCAGTCCTCGACTTACAACAGTTTGTTAAGTGACCGTTCAAAGTTACAACGGCACTGAATAAAGTGACTTATGACCGTTTGTCATACTTATGACCATTGCAGCATCCGCATGGTCACATGATCAAAATTAAGATGCTTGGCAACTGACTCATATTTATGATGGTTCTCAGTGTCCTGGGGTCACATGGCCCAGTCTTGTTAACTTAACCTCTGCAGTGATTCACTTAACAATTGTGGCAAGAAAGGTCATAAGATGGGGCAAAACTTTCACAACAAATGTCTCACTTAGCGACAAACATTTTGGGCTCAATTGTGGTCATACGTTGAGGGCTACTTGCGCACCCAAGTTGGCCTTTGTAAGCCGGAGTAATATTTATTTAGTATTTTCGTCCCAGCTCTGACAAACTCCATTGGATGCATTTCAAAGAAATGATAGTTCTAGGGCATGCTGGCTGGGGAATTCTGGGACTTGAAGTCCACACTGCTTGTTGTTGTTAGTTGCGAAGTCTTGTCTAACCCATCGTGACCCCATGGACAACGTTCCTCCAGGCCTTCCTGTCCTCTATCATCTCCCAGAGTCCATTGAAGCTCACGCTGACTGGTTCGGTGACTCCATCCAGCCATCTCATTCTCTGTCGTCCCCTTCTTCTTCTTTTGCCCTCCATCGTTCCCAGCATGAGGCTCTTCTCCAGGGAGTCCTTCTTCCTTCTCATTAGGTGGCCAAAGTCCTTGAGATATATAGATGGATGGATGGATGGATGGATGGATGGATGGATGGATAGTTGTTGTGGTTAGTTGCGAAGTGGTGTCCCACCATCGTGGCCTCATGGACAATGTTCCTCCAGGCCTTCCTGTCCTCTACCGTCGTCTGGAGTCCATTTAAGCTCATGCCGACTGCTTTGGTGACTCCATCCAGCCCCCTCCTTCTCTGCCGTCCCCTTCTTCTTCTTTTGCCCTCCATCGTTCCCAGCATGAGGCTCTTCTCCAGGGAGTCCTTCCTTCTCATTAGGTGGCCAAAGGATTTGAGTTTCCTCTTCAGGATCCGGCCTTCTAAAGAGCAGCCGGGGTTGATCTCCTCCAGGACTGACCGGTTGGATGGCCTTGCAGTCCAAGGAACTCAATGCAGGAGTCTTCTTCTCCAGCACCAGAGTTCAAAGGCCTCCATTCTTTGGCCCTCAGCCTTCCTTATGGTCCATCCTTCACAGCCATCCATTGCAACTGGGAAAACCATACCCTTGACTAGATGCACTTTTGTTGGCAGGGTGATATCTCTGCTTTTTATGTATGCTGTCTAGATTTGCCATAGCTTTCCTTGCCAGGAACAAGCGTCTCTTAATTTCTTGGCTGCATGTCCCCATCTGCGGTGATCTTGGAGCCCAGGAAAATAAAATTGGTTACTCCCTCCATTTCTTCCCCATCTATTTGCCAGGAATTGAGAGGGGCGGATGCCATGATCTTAGTTTTCTTAATGTTGAGTTTCAAGCCAACGTTTGCACTCTCCTCCTTCGCCCGCATCAAGAGGCTCTTTCGTTCCTCTTCACTTTCTGCCATTCGAGTGGTATCCTCTGCAAATCTGAGGTTTGTTGATATTTCTCCCGGCAATCTTAATTCCAATTTGTGATTCGTCTTACCCCGCCTTTCTCGTGATGTGCTCTGCACACCCCTTAAAGTTGCTTCAAAGTGAGAAATATTGATCTGAAGTTTGTTCCCTGTCATTTTCTTGAATTATTTTGTGGTTACCGCTTATGCAAGAACTAATTTTTATTTATCCAAGAGAGGCATTCTTTGGCTTGATGGTTTCTTGAAAAATCTTCAGCTTTTGGACATTCCTCTTTGGGGGGAGCAGAGTCTAGAGAAAATACAGAAACGATATTGATTTCCTGTCTCGATATTTTCCTTTACTGGACATAAAAGGGGCAATAGTTTTAGCTCGAGTCTGCTTTGTCTCTCTGTAACTTTATGCAGCCGGGATAACAACCTGCCTGGCTGGAGTTTTGCACTTTTATTGTTTATTTCTGAAATAAAAAAGCGCTTGAGCTGGTGTTTATGTGAGTGGGTCTTCTTACATCAACATATAGCCAAGGCTGAGTTTAATATGTTAGAACTTGAAGGACTGGAAATCGTGTTAAGGTTTTAGCTGGACTCAAGAGGGGCTCCCATCCCACTCCTTCCTCTACTCAAAAGAGTTTGGGTCAGATCTTCTAAATGCACACCAATGCAACCCCGCTTATAAAAGGTAATTTTTGCATAATGACAAGGAAAGTGTCGGAGAACTCAGGTAGGGGAGAAGTAAGCCATTAAAAAGCTTTGATCCATCCGTGGCATTTGCGTTTTACTTAACCTACGAGTTCATTAGCTGGCCCAAGATCAGGGTTTATCAATTTTGAAGATGGATGGAGCTACCTTTATTATTTTTCTAAATAACTCGAGGTGGCAAACATACCTAATATTGTTTCCGCCTCCTATTTTTCCCCCGCAGTAACAACACCCCTGTGAGGTGGATTAGGTTGAGGGAGAGGGACTGGCCCAAAGTCACCCAGCTGGCTTTCCTGCCTAAGGCAGGACTAGAACTCTCAGTCTCCTGCTTAAGATGGAGCTACAACTTATCATCTCCCAGCAATTGGCCCAAAGTCACCTAGCTGGCTTTCCTTCCAGAGTCAGGACTAGAATTCACAGTCTCCTGCTTAAGATGGAGCTACAACTCATCATCTCCCAGCAATTGGCCCAAAGTCACCTAGCTGGCTTTCCTTCCAGAGTCAGGACTAGAACTCACAGTCTCCTGCTTAAGATGGAGCTACAACTCATCATCTCCCAGTGATTGTCCCAAAGTCACCAAGCTGGCTTTCCTGCTTAAGGCAGAACTAAAACTCCAAGTCTCCTGGTGATTGGCCCAAGTCACCCAGCTAGGTGGAACTACAACTCACCATCTCCCAGTGATTGACCCAAAGTCCCCTGTTGTGGCCCAGCAGGAGCTGTTGGAGCTGCCACCAGACTCCGACAATGAGGGGCCCTATGATTCGGCTCTGGAGGATGTGGAGGACCCTGAACAGGGTTCCGACTCCGAGCAGGACGCAGAGAGGCTGGTTGGCCACCAGGAGGCACCTGAGCCTCTGACCAGTGGGGAGGAGACAAGGGAGAGTGATCTGGACACCAGCAGTGAGTTGTTCCTGGATGCCCGGCACTGAAGAGGTGTCAGGAACAGTTGCGCAGTTACAGGAGGTAATTGCACTCAGCTGGTGGGCATTAGGCTCCTCTCCAGACTATAAAAGGACTGCTTGTGTACATGGCCCTTTTGCAGAAGTCAACGTAGGAACTAATGTTGGAGAACATTATTGTGAGCTTGGCAGGCTGGATTGCTGCCACAGCTTATCTGTGCTGGATTGCTGCCCAAGCTTGTCTGTGCCGGTTTGCTGCCAAGGACCTGTCTGTCTGTTAATTAAATGCTGTAACTTATCTTTGGCTTGGAGTGTGTTGGTGTGGGACGAGGGGGGTCAGAACAGTCTCCTAGCTGGCTTTCCCACCTAAGGAGGGACTAGAACTTGCCATCTCCTGCTTTCAAACCTGGTGCATTCACCACTGGACCAAAACCATCTCTACCCTTCGTTAACAGTTAATTAAGAAGGAGAAAGGAGCTGATGTCGCGACGATATGAACGTGCGATCTCGGAGCTCCAAGATCGCAGCCAATACTTTTAGCACTGGATGGTCCATCTGGACCTAAACCATCCCAAAGAGACGGTGACAGGGAAGAGTATGTCTTGCTGATCTCAGGGACATCGCAAAGTCCCTGATTGATCCAAGAGAATCTCTTCTAGCCGGTGATAGAAGCGCAGTCCTAAGCTGCTGAAGTCGGGACAGCTCCGCAATCGGAGGAAAGCGGAAAGAGAAAGTGTGTCCATCTGGTGAGGAAATTTTATTTTTACAAAAGAGACTGCCCAAAAAAGATTAAACCAAATTAAAGAAAAGAAAAGAAAATAAGCGGCAAATTTAAGCTATTTTGGACAGTGTGTTATTCTTTTTTTAATTGTCTTCTATGGATGGTACTACTACTTAAAGTGAAAGTATTGGCTTTTCTTCTACTACTTTTTTTTAACCTATGGATTAAATCTTTTTTTTTTTTTTTGATATAATTTTCACAATACTGGCTTGGATGGGTTTTTTTTTCTTTTTCTTTTGTTCCATTTAAGAGCCTTGTTTCTTTTAAGCTTGGAATATAAAGAGGATATAAAAGGAATATAAAGAGAGCAGTAACATCAGAGGGAAAAGAAGTTACACTGCCACTTGGAGGTTGGAGGCTGAGTTCCGGAAATATTTTTCTCTCTCTTTTCTTTGATCATTTTGACTTGCACTTCAAAGGTTTTAGCTTGCAGAGAGATAAGATGGGTTGTTTATGCAGGTGCCCATTGGATGCCTCTTTGGCAGCGAGAGAGAAGTGAAAAACAGAGCTTTGTTTTCCAACTCGAGTGGCAGTGTTTATAAATTGGACAGTGACACAATACCAAGAAGAAACCGTAACATTACAACAGATTATGTTTGAAATTCAAAAATTATTAGAAACATCAGAGAGAATTGAGAAGAAATTGGAAAATATACATGGTAATATAGCAAAATTTGATGAAATTGAAGATAGCCAGCTAATGGAAAAAGTGGAGGTTAGGGTCTCAAAAACCCAAGGGAAAAATGAACAAAGAGGCAAAATAACTGTGGATATTGACAGTGATCTGTCCGTGGTTGGAAATGGAAAGAATGGAACATGGGAAGGGAAGAGAGATGGAAAGGAGCTCTAGCCCAGATTTCAAGGTACAGAAGGAGAAAAAAGAGAAGAATTGATGGATTTAAGGAGAGGATCTTTGACAAAAGCACTAGTGATAACCAAAGATAAGCTGATTAAAGAAGCTGATGGAGGGTTTCGAGAATTTATAAGACATGCAACAAGCAACAAGGTACGAAGAGAAGTCCACACAAAGTTGATTAAGGAAATAACCAGAAGATTAATCCCACATAAGGCAAAAGAAATAAGACTACTACTATTACTGGAAAGACACAGGTTGAGACATGAAAACTATTAAAAAAATATTAGCTAAATAGTTAAAATTAGGGCATTATGTTAAAAATGAAGTGATAATGGATATAGTTAGATAGATGATAATGATATAATGTATGTGTATGTGTGTGTGTGTATATATATATATATATATATATATATATATGTGTGTGTGTGTGTGTGTGTGTGTGTTTTTATTTGTGCTGATAAATAAATAAATAAATAAATAAATAAATAAATAAAATTATAAATAAATAAATAAATATATATATTGGTTTGACAAGAGAAAATTTGGTATAAATTTTTAAATGGTGACCATGAAAGGAGGTTTTGAAACTTTTGTTATGTATGAAAGCCTATAATATTGAAATTGGATTGATCATGGATATAGTTAGATAAATAATTGATAATGATAGCAATAGCAATAGCAGTTAGACTTATATACCGCTTCATAGGGCTTTCAGCCCTCTCTAAGGGGTTTACAGAGTCAGCATATTGCCCCCAACAACAATCCGGGTCCTCATTTCACCCACCTCGGAAGGATGGAAGGCTGAGTCAACCCTGAGCCGGTGAGATTTGAACAGCCGAACTGCAGAACTGCAGTCAGCTGAAGTAGCCTGCAGTGCTGCATTTAACCACTGCGCCACCTCGGCTCATTATAATGATATAATATATACATATATATATATTGGTTTGACAAGAGGAAATTTGGTATAAATTTTAAATGGTGACCATGAAAGGAAGTTTGGAAACTTAGTTATGTATGAAAGACTATAATATTGAAATTGGATATAAATTGTAAACAGTGATTAAGAAAGGAGGTTTAGAAACTTTATTATCAAACATAATTGATTTTTATTTAGAACGTTTCACAAAGATAGAATATTGTTGGATGATATTGAAAATAGACAACGGAATGCCATTATGTGTTTTTGCTTTGAATTTTGGAATATTTATTATAAAGGGATGTTAAAACATCTATAGTCATATGAAGGATGAGATGTGATGATAGTAATATATATATAAATATATTTGATGTAAAATGTATAATTTGATATTGATTATAGATGATGACTGTGGAAGGGATGCACGAAAGTTCTTTGTAACCAATTGACACACTTTTTTATAATTTGTAACTGGAATATGTTTTTATGCTGTTTGTTGTGTCTTGTTTGTTTGTGTCTATTCAAAAATAAAAATGATAATAATAATTAAGAAGACCCTTCCCGGGGAAGTAGTGAAAAGAGGGAAGAAAGAAGGGAAAGGAGAGGAGGATGGAAGGGAGAGAAAGAGAAGGAGAGATAGTAGGGAAGGAAGAGGAAGTGTGGAGAAGAGGTAAGGGAAGAAGAAAGAGTTAAGGAAAGGTGGGTAGAAGGGAGAGTAAGAGAAGGAGAGGAGGGAGGAAGTGAGAAAAAAGAGAAGGAGAGAGAGTAGGAAGGGGAAGAGAGAAGGTAAGAGTAGGTAAGGGAAGAAAGAAGGGGAAGGAGAGGAGGTAGGAAGGAAGTAGAGAAGGAAGGGAGAGAGAAAAGAAAGAGAAAATAAGGTGATGTCACAATAGATGCTTGGGATGGTAATCAATGCAACCCAAACTGTACTCTATAATCTCTTAAATGGAATAACAATAGCATAAGATTGGCAAAGAAAAAGAATAACCAGGTGAATGTTTACCTGGAATTGTATGTATATATAGCACATTATAGATAAACAATATTTGGTTATAAATAGCTAATTATAGAAAGGGAAAACGCTAACTGCAAAGAAACGGATACGGAACTGCTGTATGATACATGATGGAACTTCTTGTTCCTATGTTGTCTTAAGCCATGTGTTTGTTCTTGTTGATGTGTTTATGTGTGTAAAATAGAAAACTTAAATATATATATATATATATATATATATATATATAGAAGACTCTTCCCGGAAAGATTGAGGACTGGTGACGGAAGGCGTTTCTCAGAAGTAGCCTTAAGAGCAGCTGCATTTTTTTTAAGTGTTTTTCTCACCTGAAACAAATTGCTTGCTTCACACTCGTTCCAGCCTCGTTTCAAGAAATTAAAATGTTTGATCTTCAGAGCTGCCTATCGCGCGAGTGCCCTTTCGGGCGCCCCTCTCATCAGCTTCTCCCTGCCATGCCCTGCTTGAAGATCCTAATCGGATAATCCTGATGAAAGCCTGGCGCTTGAAAGAGAAATAAAGTTAATATCCCTCTCCTTTCTCTCTCTCTCTCTCTCTCTCTCTCTCTCCACCCGATAGGAAGCAATTAATTTGTTGGAGCCGATGACTAACGACCCTGTCAACTACGTGCGTCAGGGGGCTTTGATTGCATCAGCTCTGATCATGATCCAGCAGACCGAGGTTCTCTGCCCAAAGGTGAGTGAGGGGATCTTTGAACCCAGGGAGGAGGTGTGCGGGAAGACGGATGTGTCAAAAGAAGAACAATGGGGGGGGGGGACGTGCTTTCGTTTTGGCCCGTCCTTTCGTGGAAGGGCCCTGGTTTTAATGAGATCCTAGAAAGATTGTGGAGAGCAAAACCATGAAGGTGTAAAAAAAAAATGTTTAGACTGTAGAACAGTGGTGTCAATTTTGATTTCATTGAAGGCTGCGTCAGGGCTGGGTTTGACCTTGGGGGAGGAGGGAGCATGGCAAAGGGGGGCATGGCCAGCTTGACATCACTCCTCGAGGCTCCGTTTTCGGCCACATTAGCCTCCTGCAGCCCTCTGCCAGTGAAAACAGAGATGGGGAACTCACACGTGACCAGTCCGAGCTCTGTTTTCAGCCGCAACAACATCCTGCAGCCCTCTGCAAGCAAAAACAGAGCCGGGGGGCGGGGGAGGGGACACACGGCCAGTCTGAGCTCCGTTTTTGGCCTCAGTTACCTCCTGCAGCCCTCTGCCAGCAAAAACACAGCTGGGAGGGTCCACATGCAACCAGTCCGAGCTCCCTTTTTGGCCACAATAGCCTCCTGCAGCCCTCTGCAAGCGAAATCAGAGTTGGGGGAGGAGGAGTGGGGGGACATGCAGCAAGTCTGACCTCCGTTTTCATCTCAATTACCTCCTGTAGCCCTTTGCCAGCAAAAACGGAGCTGGGAGGGGCCACATGCGACCAATCCGAGCTCCGTTTTTGACCACAACAGCCTCCTGCAGCCCTCTGCAAGTGAAAACAGAGCCGGGGGGGGGGGGGGGAGAGGGAGAGACACGTGGCCTGTCTGACCTCCGTTTTCATCTCAATTACCTCCTGTAGCCCTTTGCCAGCAAAAACGGAGCTGGGAGGGGCCACATGCGACCAATCCGAGCTCCGTTTTTGACCACAACAGCCTCCTGCAGCCCTCTGCAAGTGAAAACAGAGCCGGGGGGGGGGAGGGAGAGACACATGGCCTGTCTGATCTCCGTTTTCATCTCAATTACCTCCTGCAGCCCTTTGCCAGCAAAAACGGAGCTGGGAGGAGCCACATGCGGCCAATCCGAGCTCTGTTTTTGGCCACAATGGGGGCCTGCAGCCCTCTGCTAGCTAAAATGGAGGTTGGGGAAGCCTGGGCCCGGTCTCCCTGAGCATCATTTTCACTGGCAAATTCAACGCGGACCGATCTTTGCCTGTTTCCAGGGTGGCCTCGCAGGCTAGATCTAAGCATTCTGCATGCCGGATCCAGGCCTGCAGATGAACCCCAACCAATTCAGCAACTCGGAGACTTTTTACTTTCTCAAAGAATTGTTTTACTGAGTACATCATTTCGGCACGGATGAATACAAAACCAGCGCTGATTATTTCCCGCGTTTTCAGTATAATTCAAGAACAGATCACTCCCTCCCTCCCTCGTTGTCCCAGGTCGCATTGTCCAATTAGGTGTTCTGGCGTCTCCTTGGCAGCTTCTTCCAGTCTCTGGCCAGCACCTTGGTGAGATGACCTTGGTTCCCAAGGGCTAGGAGGTTGTTTTGGCTGATCTGCATTCCAAGCTCCTCCCCTTCCCCCTCCCATACTGTGTGGTAACTGGAGAAACGGAAAGATGGCTGCGACAGGCCTGATCCGTTTTGAATTAGACAATTGGATGGGCTGCCCCAAAGAAGAGGGGAGGGGGGGTGTCAGCCTATTCTCCAAATCCCCTGAAGGCAGGACAAGAAACAATGGATGGAAACTAGTCAAGGAGAGAAGCGACCTGGAACTAAGGAGGAATTTAGTCACTGGAGGTTTTTAAGACTGGACAACCCCCGGTCTGAAATGATATAGGACTGTGATGGTGAATCTGTGGCACCTGTGCCACAGGTGGCATGCACAGCCTTCTCCGCGGGCTCGCGAGCCGTTGCCCCAGTTCAGCTGCACCGCGCATGTACACATGCCTTCCACCGGCCTGCTGATTTTTGGGTCTCTGCCATGCATGCGTGAGGGGCGGGATGCATGCAGGAGATGCGCATGCATATGCAGGGGAGGGCAGTGGGTCATTGCAGAGAGGCCTATTAGGCCCAAAACGGGGTTCAGGAGGTGCAATGTGCGTCCCTCCCCCCATGGCCCGTTTTTGCTCCCAGGAGGCTGCAGAGAGGCCTACTAGGCCCAAAACGGGGTTCAGGAGGTGCAATGTGCCTCCCTCCCCCCATGGCCCGTTTTTGCTCCCAGGTGGCTGCAGGGAGGCCTACTAGGCCCAAAACGGGGTTCAGGAGGTGCAATGTGCCCCCCTTCCCCCAATGGCCCGTTTTTGCTCCCAGGAGGCTGCAGGGAGGCCTACTAGGCCCAAAACGGGGTTCAGGAGGTGCAATGTGCCCCCCTTCCCCCATGGCCCGTTTTTGCTCTCAGGAGGCTGCAGAGAGGCCTACTAGGCCCAAAACGGGGTTCAGGAGGTACAATGTGCCTCCCTCCCCCCATGGCCCGTTTTTGCTCCCAGGAGGCTGCAGAGAGGCCTACTAGGCCCAAAACGGGGTTCAGGAGGTGCAATGTGCGTCCCTTCCCCCATGGCCCGTTTTTGCTCCCAGGAGGCTGCAGAGAGGCCTACTAGGCCCAAAATGGGGTTCAGGAGGTGCAATGTGCCTCCCTTCCCCCATGGCCCGTTTTTGCTCCCAGGAGGCTGCAGGGAGGCCTACTAGGCCCAAAACGGGGTTCAGGAGGTACAATGTGCCTCCCCCAAGCCCATTTTTGTTCCCAGGAGGCTTTAGGAAGGCCTACTTGGGGAATGGGGTCGCACGCACATGCGTGGGGGTGGTGGTGGCTGGGAGAGGGATATCGGATCTCCTGCTTGAGCAGAGGGCTGGACTAGAAGACCTCCAAGATCCCTTCTGACTCTATTCTGATCTACTGGGTGGGAAGCTTGTGAAAGAGAGATCAAACCCAGAAGCAAGGAGGAATTTCCTGACCGTGAGAACAATTAATCAGTGGAGCAGAAAAATGTTAGCATTATTTTTTCTTTTAACAAATGCCCTCAATTCCCCCCCACCCCGGAATCGTACAGGAGGTTACCTACTTTGAGAAAGGTTATTACTTATTGTGAGGCTCAGTTTGAAATCTTAAAACTTCGTTTTAGCTCTTTAAAAGAGTGAAATAAGCATGCTAAGCTTGTTAATGCCGGCTTTTTTTTTTTTTAGCGAGAGAGAGAGAGAGAGATCTCTTGTGTGGGTTTGAAAGTTTACACAAGTCCTCTCTTTTAAATCATGTATGGGAATAATACATTCCAAGCGAGGTTTTATTTTATTTATTTTTTCATTTGTTTGACAACCTGAGAATTTGTAGCTCCGGGTTCTCGCCCCATTGGATGCAGTTTTTCTGCTCGGCTAGTTTTGCAACCAGTCTTAGGACTGGCATTGCTCAGAACCTAGAATTAACTTTGTCGTCGCTTTAAATGCACAGTAATCGGTATGCACTAAAATGAAATTTCGTGGCATAACAGCTCTCAGAGGGTCACAGCCAGGAGTTCAGGAGCAGAATTTGTATCCTGCTAAACTCCTGAAGAAGGGACACGCGGTGTGGCTCAGTGGCTAAGACGCTGAGCTTCTCAATCAGAAAAGTCGGCAGTTCGTGCCGCGTAACGGAGTGAGCTCCCGTCACTTGTCCCAGCTTCTGCCAACCTAGCAGTTTGAAAGCAGGTAAAAATGCAAGTAGAAAACTGGGGACCACCTTTGGTGGGAAGATAGCAGCGGTCCAAGCGCCTTCGGCATTTAGTAATGCCAGCCACATAACCACAGAGACGTCTTCGGACAGCGCTGGCTCTTCGGCTTTGAAACGGAGATGAGCACCGCCCCCTAGAGGTGAAAATGCAAGTAGAAAATCTGGAACCACCTTTGGTGGGAAGGGAACAGCTCTCCGTGCGCCTTCGGCGTCTACAAGAAAACAGTCAAGCTCACAAAACACCAAGGACCGCATCATCATTGTCCTTTTCTTCCCCTCCTCCTCCACCCTTGTAGCACTGATCATATTACATAGTTGGGTCATGAAACGTCTACAAGAAAACAATCAAGCTCAGAAAGCACCAAGGACTCCACAGTTGTCATCCTCCTCCTTCTCCCCTCTCCCTCCCTTCTAGCACTGATGATGTTACCTAGTTGGGTCATGAAACGTCTTCAAGACAACAGTCAAGCTCAGATAACATGAAGGGCCCCACAGTCCTCCTCCCCCCCCTCTCCCTCCCTTCTAGCATTGATGATGTTACCTAGTTGGGTCACGAAACATCTACAAGAAAACAATCAGGCTCAGAGAGCACCAAGGACTCCACAGTTGTTGTCATCCTCCTCCTCTTCCTCCTCCTCCCCCTCCTCTTCTGGCATTGATGATGTTACCTAGTTGGGTCACGAAACGTCTACAAGAAATCAACCTCAGAGAGCACCAAAAACCCCAGAGTTCTCTTCCTCCTCCTCCTCCCCCTCCTCCCCCTCCTCTCTTCTAGCACTGATGATGTTACCTAGCTGGGTCATGAAACGTCTTCAAGAAAACAATCAAGCTCAGAGAGCACCAATCCCATACTTTTTTGTCTCAGGAAGCCTCCTTTGGTTCCTGAAGCAGGTCTTGTGTTGTTATTGTTGTTGAAGAGAATGGAGAACAATCTTTTCCCTGCATACCTCCCTTTGTCTAGACCAAGGGTAGTCAACCTTTTTATACCTACCACCCACTTTTGTATCTCTGTTAGTAGTAAAATTTTCTAACCGCCCACCGGTTCCTCAGTAATGGTGGTTTATAAAGTAGGGAAGTCACTTTATAAAATTTGTAAAGCAGAGTTACAGCAAACCCCTCCCACCCACCATGAAAGCTGGAACGCCCACTAGTGGGCGGTAGGGACCAGGTTGACTACCAGAGGTCTCTCTCAACGTGGCCACTTGAAGACCCGTGGACTTCAACTCCCAGAATTCCCCAGCCAGCATGGCTGCCTGAGGAATTCTAGGAGTTGAAATCAGAGGTGGGTTCCTACCAGTTTGCACCTATTCGGTAGAACCGGTTCGTCAAATCTACCGAACCGGTTAGAAGAGGTTCCACCAGTGGACCCGGAAACAGAAGAAGTTCCAAAAATTTTTGAAACCCACCACTGGTCCTTGGATATGATTATTCTACACTATCACGCTCCTATTTATAAAACTCAGTGCCTCTGTGAAAGGTAAGGAAGACTACTGCGTTTGTGGTGCAATCAGAACATTGCGTGTGTTGAAGTTGTTTTAACGCAAACCAAAGATGCCTTTTAAAAAACAAGTTGACATCCTATTCTTATGCAGGCCAGTGCTGTGTGAGAGGTCATTTAAGGTGGTTCTGACAAGTGTCGTCGGCATCTTCATATCCGGTCACACGGGCGGCAAGCCACTCCCATCCGGTCACATGGGTGGCAAGCCACTCCCACAAAGGAGGCCACACCCACTGAGTAGGTTCGAACAATTTTTGAAACCCACTACTGGTTGAAATGCACAAGTTCTTAAATTATAAAGTTTGGAAATTCTTGGTCTTAGTAGCTTTAAGGCTGGGTCATCCAATCTTGACCACTTTAAGACCCGTGGACTTCAACTCCCAGAATTCTCCAGCCAGCATGGAACATCTAGAAGGAAAGCATGGCTGGCTGGGGAATTCTGGGAGTTGAAGTCCACGGGTCTTCAAGTTGGCCGAGGTTGATTTTCCTGGGAAAGATTTCTTGTTTTAAGTTTGATGCAGCAATGTCAAAGACAGATTTTTCCCCCCTCAATGCAGCCCTTGGCTCCTGGTGGTGGATGTTAAGGTTCGAAGCACAAGCCGTCCGAGAATTTCCCAATTTTTGAGTTTACTGATTTACACAGACACGTTAAACAAGAAGCTTAATGTGAATCTTCTTGGCAGGTCTTCCCGCTCTCTGGTGTGTATACTGTCCTTCGTTGACAGATGGGTTATAACATCGTCAATCTTCTCTTCCCCTGCAAGTTACACTTAATTGAGAATTTGCAAGCCCTCCTTCCAGGGGAACACAGCTTCCTCAGTTTCCTGCAGCTGTTCCCGTGTTATATTTAAGGGCAGAACTGTTCAACTGCGTGGAACAAGATGTTAGAAGCCCCACAGTGTAGTCTGCAGAGGGTCAAAAATGGGTATTTTGCAGGCAGGGGGGGGGGGGATTTTGGGTCTCCACCTTTGCAACGTTCTCTGGGGTGAAGGGGATTGTATAATACAGAAAACAGGGGTGCTCGGTGCTCTCCGAGCTGGGTGATTGTCTTGGAGACCTTTCATGACCGAACTAGGTAACCTCATCAGTGCTAGAAGAGAATGTGGGTTGTGGAGAGGAGGAGAAAGACTGTGAGGTCCTTGGTGGTTGGTTTTCTTGCAGATCTTTCATAAACCAACCAGGGAATAACATCAGTGCTAGAAGGGAGAGGAGGAGAACTGTGGGGTCCTTGGTGCTCTCTGAGCTCAGGGGTTTTCTTGGAGACCTTTCGTGACCAAACTAGGTAACCTCATCAGTGCTAGAAGAGAATGGGATTTGTGGAGAGGAGGAGGAGGTCTGTGGGATACTTGGTGCTCTTGTTCTGACCTAGGCTTCCTGATACAGCAAAAAGCACGCACTTAGTCCCCAAAACCCTCTTTTTATTTCAAAAGCTGTGAATTTTGTTCATTTACAGCCCATAAAGAGTCACAAACAGTTTGTAAAGAGTCCGACAGAAGTCTGCCAAAGTCTTTCGGGATAAGGCTGATAAGCACCCACCTTTATCTCCCTTGAAACGCTGCCAAAGACCTAATTGCCAATTAGCTTGCAAGACCACACGGAGCTTTAGAATTTAAACTGACCAGCTCGAACCAAGTTGCTTGCCACAAAGGCTCACGTGCCTTTGCTCCTCCTCTATGTCATATGGTTAGGTTAGGTTTATTAAACTTACATGCCGCCCTATTCCCAAAGGGACTCAGGGCGGCTGACAAACCAATAGGAAAAGGGGGCAATACAAAAAAGACAAAACAAGACAACAACAAGCACAAAGACAAATTAAAACATCTCAACAGCCGCAACAGTTCGAGTGGGGCTGGGAACTCATCAGCCCCAGGCCTGCCGGAACAGCCAGGTCTTGACGGCTGTGCGGAAAGCCTGAGGGGTGGTGAGGGTCCGAATCTCCACGGGGAGATCATTCCAAAGGTGTAACGTTCCCGTGGTTCGCCCATGAGGCCGACGTTGAGAAAAGACAGGACACAACCTTTCTCAGGATGGAGTGACGACCCAGATTGGGGGTCTGAGAGCCCCTTTTATTGAGACAGGACAAAGGCAGGAGGAGCAATAGCATGTGGTTAAAAACAGCCTGTAAAAGTACAATTTCTAATCTACTGCTCAGTCTATATATGGTCAAATCCTGGGCGTCAATGGTAGGGCACATCTCAGAATGTTATGTTATGCACTATCAGGATGTTATGATGTTTTAGGAGTTTGTTTTCTCCTGTGTGGTTCAGCGTGACTCTGCATGCCCTGATACGAACTGGGCCATGGGGGGACACACACCTACACAAGGAATTATATTACAACACAAAGGGTCGGAGCAGCCACAGAGAAGGCCCTGCTCCGGGAGAGGCGAATCACCTCCAAGCCTTACTCCCGAGTCGTCCCTTTTGACTTTAACTGTTCTTGCCTTCTGGCAGCTCTGCGCACGCGCATACTGGGAATAGGCTCCCCCTGTTCCTCTGCCTTGCTGATGTCCGACTCTGGAGGCTTCGGAGGCAGCACATAACTCCCAGATGGCCCTGGCCCCCTCTCTGCCTCCGACACAGAGCCCTCATCCAAGCCTTCCCCAGACTCCAGGGCTGGCCCATGTTCCTCCCCAACCTCCTCAACTGTCTGCCTCTCCCGCCAGCTTTGCAGGCCATAGGCAGAGCACAACACCTCTATGATCGTGGTTGGTTTTCTTGAAGACGTTTCATGACCCAACTAGGGAATACCATCAGTTCTAGAAGGGAGAGGGGTTTGTGGAGAGGAGGAGGAGGAGGACTGTGGGGTCCTTGCTCCTCTCTGAGTTCAGTTGTTTTCTTTCCTTCATGGTATTGGACCTAGGTACTTGAGAGACCGCCTGCTGCCAATCACCTCCACTAGACCGATTAGATCCCACAGATTAGGCCTCCTCCGAATTCCATCCGCCGGCCAATGCCAACTGGCGACTACCCGGAGGAGAGCCTTCTCTGTGGCTGCTCCGACCCTCTGGAACGAACTCCCCGTGGAGATTCGAACCCTCACCACCCTCCAGGCCTTCCGCAAAGCCCTTAAAACCTGGCTGTTCCGACAGGCCTGGGGCTAAAGAGCTGTTGCCCCCGTCTCGAATGGTATGACTGTTGTGTGTTTTTAAATTATGTATTGTTATGTTTCGTCTTTTATTTTCTGTCTGTACCCTCCTTCCCCGATTTGAATTGTGAGCCGCCCTGAGTCCCCTTCGGGGGAAAAGGACAGCATATAAATATAATCAAATCAAATCAAATCAATCAAATCTTTGGTGCCATTTCATGACCAAACTAGGTAACATCATCAGTGCTAGAAAAGAGTAGGGCTTGCTCTTATTTTGCTCTTTTTACCAAGTTTGGGTAATGAAACGTCTCAAACCACCAAGCCCAGAGACCACAAAGGATCCCACAACTTAACCCTAAATTCCATATATCCCCTACTATCAGTGCCGGAAACGGAAACTGCATGAGTCAAAAAATACTATTTAAGGAGAAAGTCCTTACAAAACCCAAACCTTATCTATGCGGAAGCTTAGTCACATCTCTAGTTAGGCATTTTTTCCCCACTAGTTTGCGTAATCAATCGATAAGACAAAGCGAAGAGAAATGACCGGAATTGTGTAGCTTTGCCCTCAAAATGTGAAGGCCTGTTCAGCATCTCCTCTAGGCTTTTGACATTTCTGCAGATGTTGTGATCTTAAGAGTTTCAGATATATTCATCGGCAAACTTTTTTAAAAAAAAAAATAAGGAGGAAATAATCTTAAGAAGCTGAGTCCTTGGTGATGTTCTTTAGCTTCACTGGATTCCTTAAGATGTGGCAAAGTCAAAAAAAAGAGATGCTGAGACCTTGGAAAAAGTGCAGAGAAGAGCAACTAAGATGATTAAGGGCCTGGAGACAAAAACATACAAAGAACGGTTGCAAGAACTGGGAATGGCCAGTCTGGTGAAGAGAAAGATGGAGGGGAAGGATTTCTACTCCTTGCAGACTGCTGGTCATTTGCATCTTTTAGGAGGCCCTCTCTAAGCGGTTTACAGATTTTTAGAAAATTGAGTCAGCATATCGCCCCCACAGTCTGGGTCCTCATTTCACCCACCTCGGAAGAATGGAAGGCTGAGTCAACCCTGAGCCGGTGAGATTTGAACCACTGAACTGCAGATAACAGTCAGCTGAAGTGGCCTGCAGTACTGCACCCTAACCACTGCGCCACCATGACTCGTGGTTTCCAATGGGTGCTCCAGATGTCCAGTGGCGCCTACGACTCCTGGAGCTATCTTGGCTTTCTTTTGCCCCAGCTATTCTCTTTCCCATTTCAGACCTGTGCATTTTGTGATCTTTGATTTTAGACAGCGCCAACGTCTCGACACCCACCATCTTTTGAGTTATCGCTTAATTTCACACTGCTCCTTGTGCTTCAAATCAAGGCCGGCCTTTTGAGAGGCTCCGCAGCTGCCCTGCACCAAGTCATACAATTTCCATTTATTTATTTATTTTGAAATGAACTCCCTTCGGTGGCTCTCTTTGAGCCGTGGCAGCTGCCAACTTTGTTTGTAAAAGACCCGTGGAAATCACTCCACACCTGAAAGCCACTCCGTTTCTTAAATATTTCTCCAAAGCCAGAACGGCCGATCAAGCAGCTGGATAAGCAGAATAAGACAAATAGTGTTTTTAAAATAAAAAAAATGGGATTTTTTTTTCTTTTTAACAAGGCTGCGAAAGGAAAATAAACCTCCTGGCCCTGGTTAGCACGAGAGTCTTGGAATAGATGCGGTGTACTTTCCTTATGGTTTAGCTCAGGGTTTCCTCCACCTCAGGAACTTCCCAGATGTGTGGACTTCAACTCCCACAATTCCCCATCATCAGTGCTAGAAGGGAGGGTATATAAACAGAGAGCAACCCCCCCCCTTCCCACCTTCTAACACTGATGATATTTGGGTAATGAAATGTCTGCAAGAAGACAAACGAACTCGGAGAGCACCAAGGAGCCCCCAGTCCTTGTCCTCCTGCTTCTTCTCCCTTCTAGCACTGATGATGTTACCTAGTGTGGGTAATGGACACCCAGGACTGCTCTGAGTTGGGCTCACAACTTCAGTACTGTTCAATGGTCTTGCCCTGTTTGTGGCAAATCACGGAGCTATATAAAATTTCCAGATTTTTCATTCCAAATTTCATAAGTTGTTGTTACAAGGAAGGAATATCTGTGTGTGTGTGTGTGTGTGTGTGTGTGTGTGTGTGTGTGTGTGTGTGTTCGTTCTAGCATAACTGGAACGCCTTGAGCAATTTCAACCAAACTTGGTACACAGATAACTTACTCTCTAGAAACAAATACTGTGAGGGTTAAGACACCCCTAACACCCCTCGGGGTGTGTGTTCTGTTGATACAGCCTGTTGTCCCTTAAAATGGCTTTTACTGTACTATAAAATGGCTTCTACCGTACAAATGGGTTCTACTATAAAAATGGTTCTCTGTGTATGTATGTATGTTTCAGCATAACTGTGGAATGCCTTGAGCAATTTCAACCAAACTTGGTACACAGATGATTTACTCTCTGGAAACAAATACTGTGGGGGTTAAGACACCCCTAACATCCCTTGGGGGGGGGGTGTTCTGTTAAGATACAGCCTGTTGTGCCTTAAAATGGCTTCTACCGAACTGCCGTAAAATGGCTTCTACTGTACAGCCCAGTGGAATTGCCGTGGTAACAGCTTCACAGTACTCCACAAGGGGGCTCCCTCTGGTAAAGGTGAAAATCTAACATTACAAATTACGTTTGGTCTGGGATTATTTTTGAGGACAAATGTATGGATTAGGGTTAAAAAATATCCGGGGAATGCCAGGTCATCAGCTAGTAAAGAATTAAAGAAAAGCTGGTTATTCCAAGAAAATCTTTTGGATTTTACTTCAGAGAGAGTCGTCGTCCCAGCCAATTAAAAAAAAAAAGCACAGCCACAACCAGAAAAGTTGTTAATAGGCTGATGGAAATTGTGGTTCACACTTCCTGGATGGCATCAAGTTGAGAAAGATTGTTACTTTTCAAGTTCCAGTTAAATGTTCTATTTTTTATTTTTTTATTTTTTTTATGCGCCTAGCAAATTGCAGAAAAGAAGACACTTTTAGTATTCTGAAAGAACAGGAGTCCTACTTGGTTATTTTGATATAGTTGGTGGGAGAATTTTCATCCTTCTCTGGCTTATTTTTTAAGGAAAGATAAAGTCCCTTTTGAGTTCAACCGTAGGCATTACGTGAAGGTGGCCCTTCTGTTTTCTTGACTGGAGGGGTCTCTCATTGCTTCTCCCTTCTGGATTTTTTTAATTTAATTTTTTATTTAATATATTTATTCAACTAAATTATTAGAGAATCAGTTTGGTCTTTTAACACCAGGCTAAAAGCCAGGAAACGATGAATTCTAATACCACCTTAGGCAGGAAAGCCAGCTGGGTAACTCTGGGCCAATCACCAGGAGGCAGTGAGTTCTAGTCCCGCCTTAGGCAGGAAAGCCAGCTGGGTGACTTTGGGCCAATCACCAGGAGGCAGGGAGTTCTAGTCCCGCCTTAGGCAGGAAAGCCAGCTGGGTGACTCTGGGCCAATCACCAGGAGGCAGTGAGTTCTAGTCCCGCCTTAGGCAGGAAAGCCAGCTGGGTGAGTTTGGGCCAATCACCAGGAGACAGTGAGTTCTAGTCCCGCCTTAGGCATGAAAGCCATCTGGGTAACTTTTGCCCAATCACCAGGAGGCAGTGAGTTCTAGTCCTGCCTTAGGCAGGAAAGCCAGCTGGGTGACTGGGCCAATCACCAGGAGGCAGTGAGTTCTAGTCCTGCCTTAGGCATGAAAGCCATCTGGGTAACTTTGGGCCAATCACCAGGAGGCAGTGAGTTCAAGTCCCGCCTTAGGCAGGAAAACCAGCTGGGTGACTTTGGGCCAATCACCAGGAGATTGGGAGTTCTAGTCCCACCTTAGGCAGGAAAGCCAGCTGGGTGACTTTGGGCCAATCACCAGGAGGCAGGGAGTTCTAGTCCCGCCTTAGGCAGGAAAACCAGCTGGGTGACTTTGGGCCAATCACCAGGAGGCAGGGAGTTCTAGTCCCGCCTTAGGCATGAAAGCCAGCTGGGTGACTTTGGGCCAATCACCAGGAGGCAGTGAGTTCAAGTCCTGCCTTAGGCAGGAAAGCCAACTGGGTGACTTTGGGCCAATCACCAGGAGACAGTGAGTTCTAGTCCCACCTTAGGCAGGAAAGCTGGCTGGTGACTTCAGGTGAGTCCTTCCCTCCCAACCAGAGCCACCTCACAGGTGGTGTTGTTACGGGGAGGGGGGGGAGAATAGGAGAAGGAAGGAGTATTCTGTGTGTTCACCACCTTGAGTTATTCATAAAAATAAGTAAAACAGGATATAAACAGAAAATAAACTAATACGGCTGCCCATGTCGTATACATAACTCTGGGAAGCTAGAAGTTGAAACAGGATTGAAAAAAACTAATAAAGGAAAACAGGCAGACAGAAATAGAAATATTCTTTCTAGCTGATACAAGTTGTCATTCTTTTAGCGACTGTTTGAAGTTACAACAGCACTGAAACAAGTGAAGCCAGATTTGCTTAATGACCGCACGATTCACTTAACAACTGCGGTGATTCACTGAACAGGGGGTCGTAAAACGAGGTAAAACTCTGTTTAAGAATTGTCTCACTTAGCAGTGGATTGTGGTCGTAAGTCAGAGACTACCTCTAATCCTCAGCTTCTCTTGGTGGTCTCCCATCCAAAAACCAACCAGCCTTAGCATTCTAGATCAGCCAGAATGGGTGGCACTTAAAGAGTTTATTTGTTCTGTCCGGTTTTGTCTCTTCAGATGGTAAAAAAAAAAAGCTTTCAAGGAAGCCAAATGAATCACCGGCCTGGTTTTCATCTTGCCCTGGGCATGTCTCTCTCAATCGGGGTTGGGCTAGGAGACCTCTGGGTGTCCCTTCCAACTCTGTTCATTCTACTCTGCCTTAAATTGGGGCTTATTTTCAGCTGCCACAGTTTTAGAGCCGAGAATATTTTCTAGCCCTGTGGTTTTCAAACGCTACAATGCGTGCCAGGGCCCGTCACATTTTACGGGAAATAAACAGGCACCCCCCCACCCACCCCCCAAAAAAGATGAAAATCAATATAAATTTATCGGGATGCTTAATAAATCCCCTGGGCCTTTTCGGAGGCTGCAAAACTTCAAAGGAGGCCTGGAGAGGACGCCGAACCTTCTTGGTTTGAAATCCTTGCTCCCAAAATAACATCCATCCCTTTATAGCTCGGCCCTTGCCCCACCTCAACATGGAAGGAACCACACTTCAACCCACAAAGGAAGAATGTCTGGAATGGCAAGAGAAAGAAAAGAGATTTTCCTTTCATTTACAATTGGCCACGATAGCTTGCTCTTCAAAGTTAGAAACCTCTCGTATTTGATGCATTAAAAGAAGAACACGTTGTTTGCAGTGAAGGCGAAGTCCATCTGAAGTCAGCCTTGTTGGGCTAGTGGCATCCCTGCTAAGCTGTCCCGGTGGAATGACGGCCTTGCTTTGGTTCTCTGCTCCGTCTTGAGATGGTTTTGGGCATATCAATCATAACAATGAATCAGTGGAACAGATGTTGCCTCCAGAAGTTGTGAATGCCCCAACAGTTGAACTAGAAGACCTCACTCCAGCCTCAACGGTGGCCCTAAATCAGCCACCCAAACTCCCTTTGCCCCGTCGCCGTACGCGGAGGACCTGCCAGACTGCCGCCGCCAGCGTGAAACTCATCAGATCCTGCGGAGTGCCTCCAAGCTTCATCTTTCATCATCCATTTAATTATTGTGCGAATAGCGGATCCTGGCCCGTTTGGCTAGCGGTTTTTTTTTTCCCCTCCCCTCCGCCGTCATTTCCCGAGTTTATAGGAACTGCCAAGGACTCGTAAATAGCTTGAACCCACAAGTCCTCACAACCGCAGGAATGAGATGGCGGCACCGCCCCAGTTGTTAGCCAAAAGGTTTCCATCTTTCGACGAACGGTGGGGGGGGGGGGAGAGAAACTTTGTCGGGAATGTTTTTGGCTGAGAAAAAAGCTTGAGCTAAACGCATCCTCCGATTCTTCATCCGTAGGATGTCAACCCATCGGAAATCATCCGAATAGAGCTGGAAGGGACCTTAGAGGTCTTCTAGTCCAGGTCCCCTGCTCAAACAGGAGATCCTATACCATTTCAGACAACTGCCTGTCCAGTCTCTTCTTAAAAAGAGTGAGGGAGCACCCGCAACTCCTGGTGGCAAGCTGTTCCGCTGGTTAATTGTCCCCACTGTTAGGAAGTTTCTCCTTAATTCTAGGTTGCTTCTCTCCTTGTTTAACAGAATAATTTTATTCAAAACACCGCCTTGTTATTAACTGTATTAATGAATTATTTATTTAGAGTCAATTTGCTGTAACGGTTAAGGAAACAGAAGACTCTGAATTCTTGTCTTCTCTAGGATGCTTCTCTCCTTGATTAACAGAATAACAGAGTTGGGTGGGACCTTGGAGGCCTTCTAGTCCAACCCCTTCCCCAAGGCAGGAGACCTTGTATCTAACCCTAACCCTTGTATCTGTCCAGACACCACCCCGAAGGTTGGGGTAGCTGGTGAAGTATTTTAAGGGAGATTCGGGTTAATGTCAGGGTTCCTAATAGCATCCAAAATTAAATCAGAGTCCGAGGCAAAGGATTCCCCAAAGTTTCAATTGATAAAGAGAGCCATGTTGGCACATCTGGGAAAATCCGAATCTGAAAGCTTCCCGGTTTCCCCCACCCAGTTGAAAGTTCAAGATCTTTCCCCCACACCCACCAGTCCATCCCATGGTCCAGTCTCCCATTGCCATGCTGGCAGCTTCCACCCATCCAGTTCCGGTCAGGTGCAGGAAGTGGAAGGACAAAGGATGACCTTGGCTTTCTAGAGAGAATGTTGTTATGGCTACATATCATCCGTACAATCCCTCCTCCCATTTTCCCACCATAGAAAATGCATAGTAGAATAATAGAAAGTGTGGCAGGCCAAAGATCCAAAAGGAAAGATGGCTGCAGGCCTGACAGTATTTCTCATTGCTGTTGTAACTTTGAACGGTCGCTAAACAAAATGGTTGTATGTCCAGGTCTATCTATAATCTAGAGTTTATTTGTTTATTTGTGTATTCAATTTATGCAGCCGATTTTATATATATAAAATATATACTAAAATATATACTCCCACACTTGGGCATACCAGGGGTTGTGACTTTAAGTATACATACATACATATATATACATATACATATACATATACATACATATACATATACATACATATACATATACATATACATATACATACATACATACATACATACATACATACATACATACATACATACATACATACATACATACATATATATATATATATATATATATATATGCCCAAATATGGGAGGAAGATCACACTTCCATTCTCTGTCCTTCGGCTCGTCACAAGAGACCATCCAGACAGAACCCAATATTTCTTTTACTGTTGCCTTTTTGTTACATTTGTTATATTTGTGCTGATAAATAAATAAAGGGAGACTAGTATAGATCTATTTCAAGCTATTTAGCTGATGAGAGCTAAATAGCTTGAAATGAGATGCCTTTCACCCTGGCTGGCTGATAAGGAGTCGAGCTCTGTGGCTCAATGGTTAACACATCTGCCTAAGATGCAATAGAGCACAGGTTCGATTCCCAGTAAGGGTAAGGCTAGCTGATGAGAGCTAAATAGCTTGAAATGAGATGCCTTTCACCCTGGCTGGCTGATAAGGAGTCGAGCTCTGTGGCTCAATGGTTAACACATCTGCCTTAGAGGCAATACAGCACAGGTTCGATTCCCAGCAAGGGTAAGGCTAGCTGATGAGAGCTAAATAGCTTGAAATAGATCTATACTAGTCTCCCTTTATTTATTTATCAGCACAAATGTAACAAATATACATATACATATACACATACATACATACATACATACATACATACATACACACAAAGATACATATATATATATCCCATATTATCAGCACAAATAAAACACAAAAATATAACAAAGGCAACAGTAAAAATAGTGGTCTCCACCGAAACCTTTTTTTTAAACCCTTTTTTAAAAATCTTTCTCTTCCAGGTCAGCCAGTTCAGGCAACTTTACTCCAAGGTCATCAATGATAAACACGACGACGTCATGGCTAAGTTTGGAGCGATCCTGGCTCAGGGCATTTTGGATGCAGGTAACTAATTTGTGTTCCGGCACTGAAACTGTTGATTACATAAACAGAGGGAGAGAATCAAGATCCCGTGAAGGGTTAATACCACTTTATAATGCCTTGGAAAGGCCACACTTGGAATCCGGCATCCAGTTTTGGTCACCACGATGTAGAAAAGATGTGGAGACTCTGGAAAGAGTGTTGCCTCTTGAAAAAAAGAAAAGCCCCTTTGGGGCAGAAGCTCCAAAGAGCCCCTTCAGTCAGCAGATGCCATCCAAACAGGCATAAATGCCAATTCTCCCTTCTCTGCGGAGATGCCAGTCGTGCATCTTTGATGCCTTTTTACGTCTTCGCTCATTATGGCAAAGTAACGTGCCAAATGGGCATCTCCGGTTATTCCATTATCTTCCATTTGTTCCCTGGCAGATGATCCAAAAAAACCCCCCAAACCATTGCAATTTTTTTCTCTCCCCGGAAGTATTATGGGATATGTAACGAGCGGATGCATATTGAGGAGACAGAGGGAGCTTCATCGTTCATTAATTATAAAAATTATGACACGGGGCCTGAAGGACTCATTACGTGAAAGTCAACAAATATGCTAGAGAGCTGCACAATAGTACATCTATTAGTTGCCAAGAAATATAAGTAGCTAGATTAGATAGAGAGATTAGATAGATAGATTAGATAGATAGATAGACAGACAGACAGACACACACACACACACACACACACACACACACACACACACACACGTAGGTACATAGGTACATACATACATAGAGAGGATGGATGGATGGATGGATGGATGGATGATAGATAGATGAAAGATAGATAGGCAGACAGAGATACTGATAGATAGAGAGAGAGATACATAGATACAGATAGATAGATAGATAGATAGATAGATAGATAGATAGATGATAGATAGATAGATAGATAGATAGATAGATAGATAGATGATAGATAGATAGATAGATAGATAGATAGATAGATAGATGATAGATAGATAGATAGATAGATAGATAGATGATAGATAGATAGATAGATAGATAGATAGATAGATAGATAGATAGATAGATAGATAGATAGATAGATAGATAGATAGATAGATAGATAGATGATAGATAGAGATAGATAGACAGACAGATAGAGATAGACAGACAGACAGACACGTAGGTACATAAGTACATACATACATAGAGAGGATGGATGGATGGATGGATGGATGGATGATAGATAGATGAAAGATAGATAAGCAGACAGAGATACTGATAGATAGAGAGAGATACATAGATACAGATAGATAGATAGATAGATAGATAGATAGATAGATAGATGATAGATAGATGATAGATAGATAGATAGATAGATAGATAGATAGATAGATAGATAGATAGATAGATAGATAGATAGATATGTAGGTACATACATACATACATACATACATGGTTGGTTGGTTGGTTGGTTGGTTGGATGGATGGATGGATGGATGATAGATAGATGAAAGATAGATAGATAGACAGAGAGAGATACTGATAGAGAGATAGATAGATAGATAGATAGATAGATAGATAGATAGATAGATAGATAGATATGTAGATATGTAGGTACATACATACATACATACATACATACATACATGGTTGGTTGGTTGGTTGGATGGATGGATGGATGGATGGATGGATGGATGGATGGATGGATGGATGATAGATAGATGAAAGATAGATAGATAGACAGACAGAGAGAGATACTGATAGAGAGAGAGAGAGAGAGAGAGAGAGATAGATAGATAGATAGATAGATATGTAGGTACATACATAGAGAGGTTGGATGGATGGATGGATGGATGGATAGATAGATAGATAGATGAAAGATAGATAGATAGGCAGACAGAGAGAGATACTGATAGAGACAGAGAGAAAGATACATAGATATAGATTCTCGTTTTCCCATAGAAGCTGCCTGAACTCATAGAATCATAGGGTTGGAAGGGACCTTGGAGGTCTTCTAGTCCAGCGGTGGCCCGTGAAAATTTTTTGGTGGTCCGCATAAATTTTTTTGCATTTTCTATATTGCACTAAATCAGGGATCCTCAAGATACGGCCCCTGGGCCAGATACAGCCTGCCAAAGCAATGAATCCTACTCGCTGACAGGATGGGGTCCTTCAGGCACTTAGCTTGACTACCTGTTTAGTAGCCCCAGACCTTCCCTTCCTCCCTGGGAGTCCAGGCGCTTCAGTGAACGGCGCACGAAACTTCCGCCGGGCTCCTCAACACGCGAGAGTTTGCAGGGGGCCGATCTAGCGTCTGGGCTGGCTACAACGCAAACGTTCGTTCAGGAGAAGCAGCAACGGATGGAAACTTATCAAGGAGAGAAGCAACCTTGAATTAACATTCCTAACAGTGAGGGCAATTAACCAGTGGAACAGCTTGCCACCAGAAGTTGCAAATGCTTCAACACTGGAGGGTTTTTCCCCCCCAAAGGAGACTGAATACGTAGGGAGTGTCAAATTTTTCAACTCTCAAATTTCCAATTGTGGTGCTTAAGACGTTGTGACCTGCCTTGGGGATCGCAAAGATATTTTGGCTACTTTAATATAATTTTAGATGGGCTTGGTAAGGTAACGGCATAAATATCATCACTTTTTTAAAGGTTTTGTTTGTTTCGTAAGCTGCGCAACTCAACTGCGCATAGGATCTCCTGCTTGAGCAGGGGGTTGGACTAGAAGACCTCCAAGGTCCCTTCCAGCTCTATTCTGCTTCATTGGTTAGTTGATTGGTTGATTCATTGATTGATGGCTTCTCTTCATTAGGCTAAACATACCTCACCTGTTTCCCCGGAAATAAGCCCTATCATGATTTTTCCAGGATGCTTATAATATAAGCCCTACCCCAAAAATAAGCCCCAGTTAAGATTGTCAGCCAGATGGACGCATTTAGTACCACATTTTCCCCAAAGTTAGACCTAACCAGAAAATAAACCCTGGTGCATCTTTTGGAGCAAAGAATAATATAAGACCCAGTCTTATTTTCAGAGGAAACATGGTATTGTGTTTTCCCCAAAATAAGACAGGGTCTTATTTTCTTTTGACCCCCGAAATAAGCACTTGGCCTTATTTTCAGGGAGGTCTTATTATTTTTGAGGTGCAGTAGGCGGCAAGTGTGGTCACCACATGGCTGCTGTTGTGTTGCAATATTTTCAGGGGAGGGCTTATTTTAGTGCATGCGCTCAAAAGCCCGATTGGGCTTATTATCCGGGGAGGTCTTGTTTTGGGGAAAACTGGGGAGTCCCCTTAGCCGGTCATTGTAGGATTCAGCCTCAGTTGCCGTTGATGTCAATTTCAGATGTCAACTCATAAAGTTGCCATGGTGTGGAAATGGGGGGGGCGCATTCCATGCATACTTTCGGTTAGAGTCGGATTTCAGATGACTGCAGCAGGCTTGGGAGGGATGCACCTCATTGGGGAATGTGATTGATGACACAGACTGAGGGGAGGGAAGGAACAGGGCTAAAGTTCGGCTACAATTCGAATGAATCTCAGATCGGAGTACAATAAGGCCTTGCCGAAATGGCGCTCCTAATAAATGACTGGTTTTCTTTTGAAACTTGGCTCGAGGCTCACGAATCAATTAGGGCATCTTTCGGAAACCTGACATCAGGCTTCTGTCCCGCAGACACCCAGATCATCTGCTGATGGTTCCTGTCCTCCTTCAGCACCATCCCTTCCTTCCTTCCTTCTCCTTCTGCGGGCCAACTCTCTCTGTTCAGCTTCAAGCGGGCGGCATGTGTGCATGCGCATGTGTTTGCGTGCGCTGCCTAGCGTCAGCTTGACAAAGTCCCTGCCATCTCTGCATTTCCCAGAGAGGAAATTATTGTCGTCGGGGTTGGTTATCTGGCAGGATGGATTCCGCGACGGTGATGCATCGAGCCCATAAAACGAAGGGGGGAAGCAGATCCAAAGACTTCTCCTTCCTGGCTGAAGGGTGGAGTGAGTTACACACACACACACACACACACACACACACACACGCCTCTTAGAAAGGCTATGTCAGATTGCTGGAAGAGTTTGAGGTTGGCCCACGAGGGAGGCGGAGGAAAAACAGTTCGGAACAATGATTTTTATTTCCAAGAAAGAATAAACCGAGGTGACGAAAAGCCTTGTGCAACGCACCAGAAACCCATCGGATGTATTCCCAGATGAGTGTCACAGACTTCGGTAGAGAGAAACACATGTTTTCAATGAAGACGTGTCTTTATAGGGCAGGGGTGGGTGGGTTGAAGATGAACTGTTAAAATAGTCATTGCGAGGGAGAGAGCCCCCCCTCCAAGGAATCTTTTTATATATACCAACAAAAACAAATCAACGCATATAAAAAGCTTCCCTCGTTTTCGTCAAGCATGTCGTTTGGTTACAAACTTTTGTGCATCAGTTTTTACAATTAAAAATAAGATCACTGGTTATCCATCAAACATAACTAAATACATCATTATCATTGAGCGTTATGTGTTCAGATTGCCGCTAATATTTAATCCTTTGTAGAATATACAATACTTATAGCCTGGCCTATTCAACTCCAGAAATAGCTTCCCATTGTTAATCCAAGTAGTTGTCGAACATTTCAATTCATGTATGTACCAATTATTCATTACATCGTCATTAGTCCATTTAACATATGAAAATCTTTCCAGTATAACGTGGTCAATACTTAACAATTATACATAGGATTCAAATCATCCCATTCTTAGGAATCTGAGTTAGCTGTTCATGGACCAGACCGATATGTGGTCTCTTCCAGGAGTGCAGCTGTTGCATTCCCATAATCCTTTCCAAGGCTACCTCAGTTTTCCAACAGGTAGTAGGGAAGGCTGGGACACACGTTAGTGATAGACCCAAAAGTACTTTTTCAGGAGGCAACTGGACTTTCCTGTTTATGCAACCGATCTTCATATGTTTCAGCCTCCGGTCCCCTAATCCTCTTCGTTGCTCTTCTCTGCACTCTTTCTAGAGTCTCCACATCTTTTCTACATCGTGGTGACCAAAACTGAATGCAGGATTCCAAGTGTGATTGATGGATTGTCATGTTTATGTAGTGTATATTGGAGATGGAAGGTATAATGTATATACAGTATATTGAAGGTAGAGGGAAATGGGTGGCTCAGTGGCTAAGATGCTGAGCTTGTCGATCAGAAAGTTTGGCGGTTCAAATCCCTAGCGCCTCGTAACAGAGTGAGCTCCCGTTACTTGTCCCAGCTTCTGCCAACCTAGCTGTTCGAAAGCACGTAAAAAATGCAAGTAGAAAAATAGGAACCACCTTTGACCCGGTGAAATTTGAACTGCCATATTGCTGGCAGTCAGCAGAAGTAGCCTGCAGTACTGCACTCTAACCACTGCGCCACCGCGGCTCTTGATGAATGTCTGGCTCTACAAGCCTCCGAAAAACATCCGTTCCCACGGTCAGAGAGTTCTCTTATCAAAAACGCCTCAACTGTTGTGATTTCTTTCAGCCCACTTAAATCTTAGCCCTTCTCTTTGTGTGAATCCTCTCCAGGTGGCCACAACGTCACAATTTCTCTGCAGTCAAGGACCGGCCACACACACATGCCTTCGGTGGTTGGCGTCCTGGTCTTCACCCAGTTCTGGTTTTGGTTTCCTCTGTCCCACTTCTTGTCCTTGGCGTTCACTCCGACCTGCGTCATTGGCCTGAACAAGGACCTCAAGGTAAGTGCTGTGGGAATCGAAAACGATGTTCTGGAGGCGGAGGTGTTTTTTCACCTGCCCACCTGGCCAAGGAAACGGCTGGACTGCTTCTCCTTGGCAATAGCAATAACGATAGCACTTAGACTTATATACCGTGTCAGGGTTTCAAATAGCATCCAAAAGTAAATCAGAGTCCAAGGCAAAGTATTGTTCAAAGTTCCAATTTATTAAGAGAGCCATGTTGGCACATCTGGGAAAACCCTAAACTGAAAGCTTCCCGGTTTCCCCCACCCAGTTGGAAGTTCAAGATCTTGCCCCCCACACCCACAAGTCCATCGCATGGTCCAATCTCCCACTGCCATGTTAGCAGTTCCCCCCCCATCCAGTTCCAGCCAGGTGCAGAGACAAAGGATGACCTTGGCTTTCTAGAAAGAATGTTGTTATGGCTACATAGCATCTAACTCCCTACAATCCCCCCTCCTGTTTACCCACAACAGAAAATGCATAGTAGAATCATAGAAAGTGTGGCAGGCCTGAGATCCAAAAGGAAAGATGGCTGCAGGCCTGATATACTGCTCCATCGTGCTTTTACCGCCCTTCTCTAAGCAGTTTGCAGAGTCAGCAGAGTCACCCCCAAAAATTTGGGTCTTCATTTTACCGACCTTGGAAGGAGGGAAGGCCGAGTCAACCTTGAGCTGGTGAGATTTGAACCGCCGAACTGCAGCAGGAAACAGTCCAGGAAATCATATTGTCCTCTCCCTTGAAATGGAAGTTGAATACAGGTAGTCCTCGACTTACGACCGCCGTTGAGACCAGCGTTTCCCTTGTTTAAGCGAGACAGTTGTTAAGTGAATTTCGCCCCCATTTCACGACCTTTCTTGCCGCGGATGTTAAGTGAATCACTGCAGTTAAGTTAACAAAGTGGTTGTTAAGTGAATCCGTCTTCCCAAATTGCTTTGCTTGTCGGAAGGTCACAAAAGGGGATCACATGATCCAGGGACACGCAGCAGCCGTCATAAATATGAGTTGGTAGCCAAGCATCCTATAAATTCATTAAATACAAATACAAATCTGAATTTTGATCACGTGACTTTGGGAATGCTGCGACGGTCGTAACTGTGAAAAGCGGTCATAAGTCACCTTTCCCCCCAGTGCTGCTGTAACTTTGAACGGTCACTAAATGAATTGTAAGTCGAGGATTACCTGTACCTCATTCCTTCAGTCAATCATCAGGTGTGTCATTCTGCACTCGTCATCCGAGTGTCTCTGGTGCTCCTGGAATAAAATTGAAAAGCTCAGTTATTGAACGGAAGACAAACTGAACTGCGTAATAATGACAAATAACTCATATTAAGCCCACCGGCTCGGATATACGGATGGGGATCAAGCCACTGCCCGTCCCCACTGACCCTGTGATTCATCAGGTAGAGTTGTTGACAGCTGTTCAGGCATATTTTTGATATGCTGAGACTTTGGAAAAAGTTCAGAGAAGAGCAACAAAGAGGATTAGGGAACTGGAGGCTAAAACATATGAAGAACGGTTGCAGGAACTGGGTAGGTCTAGTTTAATGAAAAGAAGGACCAGGGGAGCCATGATATCAGTCTTCCAATATCTCAGGGGTTGCCACAAAGAAGAGGGAGTCAAGCTATTCTCCAAAGCACCTGAGGGTAGAACAAGAAGCAATGGGTGGAAACTAATCAAGGAGAGAAGCAACTTAGAACTAAGGGGGAAATTTCCTGACAGTGAGAACAATCAATCAGTGGAACAGAAATTGCCTCATGAAGTTGTGAATGTCCCAACACTGGAAGTCTTTAAGAAGATGTTGGATAACCATTTGTCTGGAACGGGATAGGGTTTCCTGCCTAGGCAGGGGGTTGGACTAGAAGACCTCCAAGGCCCCTTCCAACTCTGTTAAATTGTTAATTCAAAAATTATTAATATTTTTAGTATATCGATTAGAAACAGGCTGGGATTCAGGGATTGGAAATTGTGAGGACTGCCAATCAGTCAATCAATCAGAACAGAGCTGGAAGGGACCTTGGAGGTCTTCTAGTCCAACCCCCTGCTCAAGCAGGAGATCCTGAGCCTTGGTTTGCTCTCTGGATTTTGTCTTCGGGCTCTGAAATTGTGCCTCCCTTCCTCCCTTCCATCTTCTCCTTCCTTCTTCCTCCCTCCCTCCCTCCCTCCCTCCCTTACGTTCTCCCTCCCATCCTCCCTCTCTCTTCTTTCCTCTCTCCCTGCTTGCTTGCTTCTTTCCTTCTTTCTTTCCCTCCCTTCATTTCCTCCTTCCTTTCTTCCCTCCCTTGTTTCTTCCCTCCCTCCCTCTTCCTCTTTCATTTCCTTCCTCCCTGCTTCCTTGCTTCTTTCTTTCTTTCCCTCCCTTCATTTCCTCCTTCCTTTCTTCCCTCCCTCCTCCCTCCCTTGTTTCTTCCCTCCCTCCTTCCCTCTTCCTCTCTCATTTCCTTCCTCTCTGCTTTCTTGTTTCCTTCCTTCCTTCCCTCCCTTCATTTCCTCCTTCCTTTCTTCCCTCCCTCTTCCCTCCCTTGTTTCTTCTCTCCCTCCCTCTTCCTCTCTCATTTCCTTCTTCCCTGCTTCCTTGCTTCTTTCTTTCCCTCCCTTCATTTCTTCCTTCCTTTCTTCCCTCCCTTTCTTTCTTCTTACTTACTTTCTTCTTTCTTTTCTTCCTTCCTTCCCTCCCTTCATTTCCTCCTTCCTTCCTCTCTTCTCTCCCTGCCTTCCTCTCTTCTCTCCCTGCCTTCCTTCCCTCCCTCTTTTTCTCTCATTCCTTCCCTCCCTACTTGCTTGCTTCTTTTCTCATTCCTTCCTCCCTCCATCCCATCTTCCCTCTTTCTTTCCTTCCTTCCTTCCTTCCCTCCCTCCCTTCCTTCTCTCTTTCCACCTACCCTTCTTCCTTTGCTACCTCCCTCCCTCCCTTCTTTTATTTCTTTTCTCCCCCCTCCCTCCCATGCTTCCTCCTTCCCTCCCCCTTTTTCTTTCATTCCTTCCATCCCTACTTGCTTGCTTCTTTCCTCCCTCCTCCCTCCCTCCCATCTTCCCTCTTTCTTTCCTTCCTTCTTCCTTTCCTCCCTCCCTTCCTTCTCTCTTTCCACCTACCCTTCTTCCTTTGCTACCTCCCTCCCTCCCTTCTTTCCTTATTTCTTTTCTCCCTCCCTCCCATGCTTCCTTCTCTCCTTCCTTTCTTTCAGATGCCAAAAGTGCAGTACCGCTCCAACGTGAAGCCTTCCACCTTCGCCTACCCAGCCCCCTTGGAAGTGCCAAAGGAGAAGGAGAAGGAGAAGGTTTGTCACATCTCCCATCAGGGGGCTTCCCCTGGGCATCCGGGTCCCTCCCTTTAGAGCCCCCCTAACCATCGATAACCACGCCAGATAGAGAGACGGAGGTTTTTTTCCCTTCTTTTCATTGATTACGTTCATTAATTAATGACATTAATCCTGGGTGGGTGGGTGGAAGACGGGCAGCCTATTCCTATGGCAGTGTTTCTCAAGCTTGGGGACTTTAAGTCCTGTGGACTTCAACTCCCAGAATCCCCCAGCCAGCTATGCTGGCTGGGGGATTCTGGGAGTTGAAGTCCACAGGACTTAAAGTCCCCAAGCTTGAGAAACACTGGTCTATGGGGACCACGGAGAGCTTCAGTCTTTCTATAGCAAAGAAGCCAAAATCACAAATTTGTTGACTTCTTCTACAAAATCCACCTTCCTTCCTTTGTAAACTCCGCGGAAGAGCCAGCAAGCGATGCCAGGGCCCGTCTCTTTCTGGCCAAATCTCCCCATCTAATTGCACCCCCAGACCCATCATCCTCCACCCACCCACCCTTTTTGCCTTTCCCTGAGCTTTGGATAAACCGTATCAGGGAGGCCCAGAGTAGATTTTCCTCCTCTAACCCTCCCCTGTTTTCCCCTTCCTCCCCGCTCGCAACGGCCAGGTTTCCACCGCCGTGTTGTCCATCACTGCAAAAGCCAAGAAAAAGGAGAAGGAGAAAGAAAAAGAGAAGAAAGAGGAGGAGAAAATGGAAGTGGTGAGTCGACTTGTCTGGGTGGGTTTGGAATCGGGACGAAGCGGCTCTTGATTTCTCGACGTCGGGGGGGAAAAAAAATAATTCCCGGGAATTGTAGAGACGAGAAGTCGAGAAAGGAAGATTTGGGGAATTCATTCCGGTTTCCCAGAAGTAAAGAAGAAATCTCTCTCTCTCCTCTCAAAATACAGACCGTCCCCGACTTACGGCCACGATTGAGCCCAAAATTTACGTTGCTCAGTGGGACCTTGGTGAAGGGAGCTCTGCCCCATTTTGCGACCTTTCTAACGCAGCAATTAAGTGAATCCCTGCCGTTGTTAATAACCCGGTTGTTAAGTGAATCCGGCTTCCCCCGTTGACTTTGCTCGCCCGAAGGTCGCAAATGGGGATCACGGGACCCCAGGGACACTGCAGCCGTCATAAATGGTGTGAGTCCGCTGCCAAGCCCAGTCTGAATTTGGACAGTGTGACCCTGAGGGTCGTAAGGGTGGAAAACAGTTGTAACTTTGCCGTTGTAACTTTGGACGGTCAGTAAATGAACGGTTGTAAGTTGAGGACTGCTGGTATTGAAGGAGAATCTGTAGCACCTTTTCTGACTCATCTCCCGTGGAAATTCAGCGCAAGAGGGAAAATATGTAGATAGTGTATATTTATATACATATAGTACATCGTGTATATATATACAGAGAGAGAATATACAGAGCGTATATTTGTATTCGGGTCTTTTCCCCTGTAAGATTGAGACTGTCTTGGCAACGTTCCGGCGAGGTCTCACTCGACATCCTCAGGCTGGTCTTTTCGGCTTAAAGTGTGGCCGGAGCTCCCGTCTTTCTATAAACCTATAAACCCCCCACCAAGATTTATAGAAAGACGGCAGCTCCGGCCACACTTTAAGCCGAAAACACCAGCCTGAGGATGTCGAGTGTGTGTGTGTGTCTGTGTGTATACATACGTGTGTATACATTTCCATGTGTGTATATATTTTGTATGTGTGTATATGTGTGTGTGTGCATTGTGTTTAAAATGTATGTATGTGTGTATACATTTGTGTGTGTGTGTGTATATATATATATATGTATGTATGTATGTTGTTATATTTGTGCTGATAAATAAATAAAGGGAGACTAGTATAGATCTATTTCAAGCTATTTAGCTCTCATCAGCTAGCCATACCCTTACTGGGATTTGAACTGGGATATATATATGTTGTATTTGTGCTGATAAATAAATAAAGAGAGACTATATTTGGGCATACCAGGGGTTGTAACACTTAATACATACATATATATATATACATACATACATACATACATACATACGTTATATTTATGCTGATAAATAAATAAAGGGAGACTAGTATAGATCTATTTCAAGCTATTTAGCTCTCATCAGCTAGCCATACCCAAGTTTTTGGGAATCGAACCTGTGCTCTATTGCCTCCCAGGCAGGGAGTTAACCATTTGAGCTACAGAGAGCGACTCCTTTATCAGCCAGCCAGGGTGGGAGGTATATACTTAAAGTCACAACCCCTGGTATGCCCAAGTATGGGAGGAAGGTCACACTTCCATTCTCTGTCATTAGGCTCGTCACAAGAGGTATACTTGGGCATACCAGGGGTTGTGACTTTAAGTATATACCTCCCACCCTGGCTGGCTGATAAAGGAGTCGCTCTCTGTAGCTCAAATGGTTAACTCCCTGCCTGGGAGGCAATAGAGCACAGGTTCGATTCCCAAAAACTTGGGTATGGCTAGCTGATGAGAGCTAAATAGCTTGAAATAGATCTATACTAGTCTCCCTTTATTTATTTATCAGCATAAATATAACAAATGTAACAAAAAAGGCAACAGTAAAAAACATTGGGTTTCTGTCTGGATGGACTCTTGTGACGAGCCTAATGACAGAGAGTGGAAGTGTGACCTTCCTCCCATACTTGGGCATACCAGGGGTTGTGACTTTAAGTATATACATACATACATACATACATACATACATACATACATACATACATACATACATACATACATACATACATACATACATACGTTATATTTGTGCTAACAAAAAGGCAACAGTAAAAAAATATTGGGTTCTGCCTGGATGGTCTCTTGTGACGAGCCGAAGGACAGAGAATGGAAGTAGTGATCTTCCTCCCATATTTGGGCATACCGGGGGTTGTAAAATCTACATACATACATACATACATACATACATACATACATACATACATACATACATACATAATGTATCTGTGTGTGTATATATATAAAAGGTATGTATATATGTGTATACATTTGTGTGTGTGTGTGTGTGTGCATTTTATGTATCTGTGTGTATTTGTGTGTGTGTATAAAATGTATGTATATAAAGGAGGGGAACCTTGTGGCTTAGTGGTTAACACAACTGCCTAATATGTAATACAGCCCAGGTTCGATTCCCAGTAAGGGTGTGGCTAGCTGATGAGAGCTAAATAGCTTGAAATAGATCTATACTAGTCTCCCTTTATTTATTTATCAGAACAAATGCAACACACATGTACGTATATATGTATATACATTTGTGTCCGTGTGTGTGTGTATTGTATGTTTATGTGTGTGTGAATGTATGTGTGTGTGTGTGTTATATATATATATATATATTCATATATAAATACACACATATAAATATATATATTTATATGTGTGTATTTATTTTGTATGGATATTTATGTGTGTGTGTGTGTGTGAGTGAGAGAGAGAGAGACACTGTAGAAAACCTATATATCTCTTTGCTGAATAGTAGAACCGTATCCAGCCCTTGTGGTAAAGGGAGGCAACTGGGAAGGCCTTAAATTAGGATGGGACATTTTCCTGCAGGATCAGCCCATAAATGGCGACGGCTTTTGTGGCAGCTTTTGAGGCTGTCCAGATGTGGGAGCAGAGGAGGCCTTCCAAGGAGCCCGGGCCGACCCTCCTCGGTGGAGGACGGGGGAGAGTCTCAGAAGTTTCCACATCTGCTCGTTCCCCCCCATCCTTCCTGCTTACGTCTCGGGGAGGAGCCAAAAACATAGGTAGTCCTCGACTTACAACAGTCCATTTCGTGACCGTTCAAAGTTACAACGGCACTCAAAAAAGGGACTTAGGGCCGTTTTCCCACACCTACGACCGTCGCAGCAATCCCCACGGGGTCCCGCGATCAGAATTCAGAGCCTTGGCCCTGACTCACATTTATGACCCAGTTGCAGTGTTCCTGGGGCCGTGGGGTCCCCCTTTTTGCAGCCTCCTCACAAGCAAAGAGTCTGGGGAAGCCAGATTCACTTAACGACCGTGTTCTTAACCGAACAACATGCAGTGCTTCGCTTAGCAGCTGTGGCAAGAAAGATCGGCGAAACGGGGCAAAACTCAACTTAGCAAATGTCTCGCTTAGCAGCCAAACTGTTGGGCTGAATTGTGAGCGTAAGTCGAGGATTGCTTGTGTAAATTGTCCGTGCGAGTGATCTAGGTTGTACCTCCTCCCCCCCAGGCTGTGGTGCCCAAAATTTTGGGCACCCCTGCTTTAGCCCGTTGGCGGGATCCAGCGTCCGTCTGCAAGTGGTGCAATTGTCCCGTCACATCTTGAGTCAGAGGACAGATTCGACTAGCTTTTTGTACTTACATCACACCTGTAAGCCGAGAACAGCATTTTTCAGCTTTTGAAGGCATCCCTTAGGGGTTCGCTCCGAACGGCTGGTAGAGAACACCAACCAGCCCTACATGGCTTAGGGCCTGGGTACCTTCGAGACCGCCTACTGCCACATACCTCCCAGCGGCCAGTAAGATCCCACAGATTGGGCCTCCATCAGATGCCGTCAGCCAGACAGTGTCGGCTGGCGGGACCCCGGAGGAGAGCCTTCTCTGTGGCTGCTCCGACTTTTTGGAATCAGCTACCTCCAGAGATCTGGACCTTGCCCACTCTCATGGCCTTCAGGAAAGCTGTAAAAACTTGGCTGTTCCTTTCTTTCTTTCTTTCTTTCTTTCTTTCTTTCTTTCTTTCTTTCTTTCTTTCTTTCTCTCTCTTTCTCTCTCTCTCTCTCTCTCTCTCTCTCTCTCTCTCTCTCTCTCTCTCCCTCCCTCCCTCCCTCCCTCCCTCCCTCTCTCTCTCTCTCTCTCTCTCTCTCTCTTTTTCTTTCTTTCTTTCTTTCTTTCTTTCTTTCTCTTTTGTGTAAGCCGCCCGGAGTCCTTCGGGATTGGGCAGCCTATAAATTTTATAAATAAATAAACCACAAGCCAGGGAGAGAGTTCATAGAAAGGACTGATTATTAGGAAAAGGTTCCTCAGCACCTGTGTGCTAGCTGTTCCAGACTCTAGGGGACAGTGCTCATCTCCGTTTCAAAGCCAAAGAGCCAGCGCTGTCCGAAGACATCTCCGTGGTCATGTGGCCGGCATGACTCAACGCCAAAGGCGCATAGAACGCTGTTCCCTTCCCACCAAAGGTGGCTCCTATGTTTCTACTTTAATTTTAAATGCTTTCAAAATGCTAGGTTGGACAAGTGACGGGAGCTCCCTCCACTACGCTGTGTTAGGGATTCGAACCGCTGAACTGCCGACCTTTCTGATAGACCATTTCAGTGTCTGAGCCACTGACTCACTGCGCCCCTATTATTAAACCTACAGGATTTTGCATTTTCCAGCCAATTGGGCTCTGCAGAATATCGGTTTCATAACTAAGAAAAGCAAACTGGTGTTTGCCAAGACTTTGTTTTTGTTTAATTGCTAAAATTCACCTGTTTTCAAAGCGTTGAAGCCCACCCCCAGGGCGTTAACTGTTCCCTCCATTCCCCATTGAGGCTTTTCTCCCATCTGCAAACAGGAAGAAGCAGAGAAGAAGGACGAGAAGGAGAAGAAGAAGGAGCCTGAACCTTCTTTTCAGATCCTGGACAATCCAGCCCGGGTGATGCCAGCCCAGCTGAAGGTGCTCACCATGCCAGAGAGCTGCCGGTACCAGCCTTTCAAGACGGTGAGTTTTCATTAGCTACCTGCCTACCATCCATCCATCTATCTATCCCCCCCATCCACCTATCTGTCCACCTACTTACCTACCTACCTATCGATCTATCTGTCTATCTTATCTATCTACCTACCTATCGTCCATCTGCCAGTCTGTCTGCCTCTCCATCCATCCATCCATCCGTCCGTCCGTCCGTCCGTCCATCCATATAAGTCTAAGTGCTGTTGCCCTTCCTTCCTTCCTTCCTTCCTTCCTTCCTTCCTCCCTCCCTCCCTCCCTCCCTCCCTCCCTCCCTCCCTCCCTTCCTTGATGGCCCAGTGATTAGGATGCAGCATTGCAAGCTAATTCTGCCCACTGCCAAGAGTTCGATTCTGACCGGCTCAAGGATGACTCAGCTGTCCGTCCTTCAGAGGTCGGTAAAATGAGGACCCAGATTGTTTGGGGTCAAGAGGCTGACTCTGTAAACCGCTTAGAGAGGGCTGGAGAGAGTACTTTGAAGCCCTATATAAGTCTAGCTGCGATTGCTATTCCTTCCTTCCTTCCTTCCTTCCTTCCTTCCTTCCTTCCTTCCTTCCTTCCTTCCTTCCTTTTCCCTTCCCTTTTGTTTCCTTTCATTTCCTTTTCGTTTCCTTTCCTTGCTTTTAAGTGCATTATTGCAGGCTGAATCTGCCCACAGCCAGCAAATTCGATCGTGACCAGCTGAAGGTTGGACTCAGCCTTCCATCCTTCCGAGGTGGGTAAAACGAGGACCCAGATTGTTGGGGGACAAGAGAGGCTGACTCTGTAAACCGCTTAGAGGGGGGCTGTAAAAGCACTGTGAAGCGGTATACAAGTCTTAACTGCTGTCGCTGTGTGCTTTTCTTTCTTAGCTTTCCATTGGGGGCATCATCGTCTTGCGAGACACCAGCGAGGACACGGAAGAGCTGGTGGAGCCCGTGGCAGCCCACGGCCCCAAGATAGAGGAGGAGGAGCAGGAACCGGAGCCCCCCGAGCCTTTCGAGTATATCGACGACTAGGGTGAGGTGGGTGTCATTCGGCTTCCCGGCTGGATCCGCTTCCACCTTCCCCCCAAGGCCAAAATTTTAATCCGGCTGGAAAAGGACCCTGGAAGAATGATGGCAGTGTTTCCCAACCTTGGCAACTTGAAGATGTCCGGACTTCAACTCCCAGAATTCCCCAGCCAGCGAATGCTGGCTGGGGAATTCTGGGAGTTGAAGTCCGGACATCTTCAAGTTGCCAAGGTTGGGAAACGCTGAATTATGGGGTCTTTTCTCAGCTAGGCAGGGAATTCAGTGGCGTGGCCAAGTGCCGTGGTAGTGATCAGGTGCCCAGGCAATTGGGTCTTTTGGATCCTTAGACTGGGGAGGGTCAACACAAGACCCACGGGCTGGATTCGGCCCACGTGGGGGGACCCGCGGGCCGGCCTGGGAATATTGAGGGGCCGGCCCACGATACCTCTGCCAGCCAAATTGTGCCCTTTTGTCTGCCTCCCCAGCCTCCTGCAACACTCTGCCGGCCAAGAATGGGCTGCGTGGGGGGCCTTGGGAGGTTTTGGCTGGCAGGGTGAGGCAGGAGGCCATTCAAGCCAAAAACGGGGCAAACCCCCCCACCCCCCCAAACCTCCCTGGCCAGCCCCTGGAGGATGCTGATCTGACACCCCTGTCTTAGACAATAAGCAGAGGAATCTGTGACCTTGGTGGTTTTCTTGCAAACGTTTTGTGACCCAACTGCGGAACATCATCAGTGCTAGAATGGAAGTGACTGCGTGGAGTAAAGCTGTGTTTCTCAACCTTGGCAACTTGAAGATGTCTGGACTTCAACTCCCAGAATTCCCCAGCCAGCATTCGCTGGCTGGGGAATTCTGGGAGTTGAAGTCCAGACATCTTCAAGTTGCCCAGGTTGAGAAACAATGGAGTAAAGGATAAGGAGAAAGGGGGAAGGAGGAGAAGGAGGAGGAGGAGAGGGACTAGGGAACATCATCAGTGCTAGTCAGTGGGTGCATGGAGTGAAAGAGAAAAGGAGGAGGAGAGAGGGAGGGAGGGAGGGGTATTTGGTGCTCTCAGAGTTTGCCTGTTTTCTTGCAGACGTTTCATTACCCAACTAGGTAACGTCCTCAGTGCTAGAAGGAAGTGATTGTGTGGATTAAAGGATAAGGAGAAAGGGGGGAGGAGGAGGAGGAGAGGGACTAGGGAACATCAGTGCTAGAACAGACGTGGGTGTTTGGAATGAAGGAAGACGAGGTCCTTGGTCTTCTCTTGAGCTTGGTTCTTATTTTCTTGCAGACGTTTCATTGCCCAACTAGATAACGTCATCAGTGCTGGGAGAGAGGTGGGCATGTTGGGGGAAGGTAGAAGAGGAGGAGGGCAACTGTGGGTTCCTTTGAGCTGTCTGGGCTTGGCGGTTTTCTTGCAAACATGTCAGTAACATCCTCAGGGCCAGAAGGACGTGGTTGTGTGGAGGGAAGGAGAAGAGGAGGGAGCATCCAGACATTTCATTACCCAACTCGGTAATCTCATCAGTGCCAGAAGGTAGTGGGGATTTGTGAAAGGGAGAAAGAAGAAGAGGAAGAGGAAAAGGACTGTGGAGTCCTTGGTGCTCTCTGAGCTTGGTTGTTTTCTGGCAGACATCTCATTAGCCAACTAGCTAACGTCATCAGTGCTAGAAGGGAGAAGGTTTGAGGAGAAGGGGGGAAGGAGGACTGAGGGCTCCTTGGTGCTCTCTGAGCTTCCTTGCTTTCCTGCAGGCGTTTCATAACCCAACTAGGGAACGTCATCAGTGCCAGAGGGAGACTAGGGTTGGTTTAAAGGTTAGATCATGCCAGCCATTCGCCCGAGAAGGAGTCCTTCCTCTGCCCTTCGAAGGGAGCAACGCCATCCCTGCGGGGTGGGCCTTTGCCAGAAACTCACCCTGGCTCCTATCCTTTCTCCTTCCTCCTCCCCCAGGCGGGCAGCCTTCGACGGAGTTCGGCACAAGATCGGGATATCCGGAGCCCCCCCTCCCCTGGGGACGAAGCTCTTGCAGCACCAGCCGCACCTCAGCGCATGTCCCAACCGACGCTTCTCTTGCTGGCCGCTCCACCGACACGGCGGAGAACGGCCGTTTCTCTCTTTAGCGTACTCATTTACACACAAAAAATATCCGGTTTTCGAAATAAATTAATAAAAAAAAACAACCCAAAAGTCTGGCAGGTTCCCCCCCCTCCCCCTTTCCCCTCTTCGAATGATTCAGAGCGAGACGGACAGCTCGGACAGGACTTCGAAGAAGAGGCGTCTGGTTAGTAAATTCTGCGCTTGCGGGGAACAATCGGAAAATTTGGGGGCTCTGAGACGGCCGTTTCTGTTGCGAGACACCGATTGTTCTGACCGAGGCTTCCTTAAAAAGCACGGAGCAGAGTTTGGGTCTCGGCAAAACCTCCTTTAATTTACGCCAGTGGTCTCCAACCTTGGCAACTTTAAGACCTGTGGACTTCAACTCCCAGAGTTCCTCAGCCAGCAAAGCTGGCTGAGGAACTCTGGGAGTTGAAGTCCACAAGTCTTAAAGTTGCCAAGGTTGGAGACCACTGATTTACACGACTGTGAATTCCTTTCACTCACAGTCCGCAAGGCTTGGCAAACAGTCTTTTGAAGGAATATTTATCCACACGCACCTTATCTCGCTTGGAGAGCTGCCTGATAGCTAGTTTCCCAACACAGGGCAAGGCAAAACTTGGCCCAGAGTCTCTCATAGTCACAAAAAGAAGTCTCCACTCTTGATACGACCGAAGGGACGGATTGTTTCCTGCAAAAGCCCCCTCCCCTTTCGCTCCTCTCTTGTTTCCTCTGGGAGGGGCCAATCACCTCCAAGGTCTGGCTTTACTCCCAAGTCGGCCCTCCTTTCTTAGTTGTCCTCGTCTTCTGGCAGCTCTGTGCATGCGCCAGAGGTGGGTTCCTACCAGTTCGCACCTATTTGGTAGAACCGGTTCGTCAAATCTACCGAACCGGTTAGAAGATGTTCCACCAGTGGACCCGGAAAGCAGGTCACACCTCCAGAAGAGGTTCCAAAAAATTTTTGAAACCCACCACTGCCACACACACACACACAAACACACAGACAGACAGACAGACTGACTGACTGACACAGAGAGAGAGAGAGAGAGAAAGAAAGGAAGAAATAAATAAAGAAGTAAAGAAAAAAGAAAGAAAAAGTGAGAGATGAAAGAAAAAAAGAAAAAAGGGACAGAGACAAAAGGAAGGAGAGAGAAAGAAAGAAAACACATGGTCGGCAAGCCACTCCCACCAGGTCACATGGCTGGCAAGCCACTCCCACAAAGGAGGCCACACCCACAGAATAGGTTCCAAAAATGTTTGAAACCCACCACTCACACACACACACACAGAGAGAGATAAAGAGAAAGAAAGGAAGAAATAAGTAAAGAAAAAAGAAAGAAAAAGTGAGAGAGAGATGAAAGAAAAAAGGGACAGAGACAAAAGGAAGGAAAGAGAAAGAAAGAAAGAAAACCCATGGCCGGCAAGCCACTCCCACAAAGGAGGCCACACCCACAGTAGGTTCCAAAAAATTTTGAAACCCACCACTGACACAGAGAGAGAGAGATAAAGAGAAAGAAAGGAAGAAATAAATAAGTAAAGAAAAAAGAAAGGAAAAGTGATAGAGAGATGAAAGAAAAAAAGAAAAAGGACAGACAAAAGGAAGGAAAGAGAGAAAAAAAGAAAACACATGGCCGGCAAGCCACTCCCACCAGGTCACATGGCCAGCAAGCCACTCCCACAGGTTCCAAAAAAATTTGAAACCACTGGCATGTGCACACTGGGAACAGGCTCCAGCTGTTCTTCTGCCCCACTGATGTCTGACTCCGAAGGCATCTGATAACTGTCGGACGGCCCTGGCCCCCTCTCTGCCTCCGACACAGAGCCCTCCTCAGAGCCTTCCCCAGACTCCAGGACTGGCCCATCTTCCTCCTCAACCTCCTCACTGTCCGAATCTGCTGCCAGTTCTGCTGGCCACTGGCAGGCCACAACACAGATGGTCCTTGACCTACGACCACAATTGAACACCACTTTTCTGTTGCTAAGTTGTAAAGGGAGTCTCGCCCCTTTTTACAACCTTGCTTGCCACAGAGGTGAAGTGATTGCCGACACCGTTTGTTTAGCAACGAACGGTGAATCAGGCTTCCCCGTCAACTTTGCTGGTCAGAAGGTCACTTACGACCATGATTGAGTCCAAAATTTCCATTCCGAAGCAAGACGGTTGTTGAGTGAATGTCGCTCCCTTGTACGATTTTTTTTTTCACCACAGTTGTTAAGTGAATTGCTTCCCTTGTTCACGGTTGTTCAGTGAATCTTAGCTTCCCCATTGTCAGAAGATCGCAAAAGGCCTTCCGTGTGAAACTACAACCGTCGTAAATCTGAGTCAGCGTCCCTGTGTCCGGATTTTCTATCACCCCGGAGACGCTGCAACGTTCTAAGCGTGAAAATCTGTCCTAAGTGGCTTTTTTTTAATGCCGTTACAACTTAGAACAGTCACTAAATGAATTCTTGCACGTCGAAGGCAACCTGTAGTAGAATGCACAATTCTTTTTTTAACGTGGAAGCAATTTTATTTTGCAACCCGGAGGAAAAATGCAGTGCTCTCCCACTCGTTCTCAGCTGCGGTACGCCTGCCCCTGTGTGTTTGTGGGGGCGCACTTCCAGCAAAGGTGTGTTTACATATTTCCTTTCTGTGTTGGCACCAAACACTTTCCAAATGAACATTTCTGGGATCTATAATGTAACGCTTGGAGGGAAGAGCCGAAAATGGGGCAGACAATAGACCCACAGTGAAGGCAAGAGCGATGTGAGTCATCTGACGAGGTGGAAACCTACTGAGTTGTCGATGAGGCGTGCGAGGAATATTTCCCCTCTCGCCACATTTTTGTGGGTTAGCTTTCCGCTCCAGAGGTTGGCGCACCGCTGGGCTGCAAAGTGAGCAGGGGAGAGGAGAGGAAACGGCCGGCCGCAGGTCTGGCGGGCCAGAGGGATGGCCAGGCGCCAGAAGGAGCAGAGGGAGGGTGTTGGCCCAGTGTATCGGGGCTGGGTGTTTGGGTTGTGGCTACACACCCCAGATGACAATTCCTAAACTGAGCCACCAAGCAGAGCAAGGTTTCCTGTACCCAGCACGGTGTGCCAATGAAACAGCGATGGATTGATTGACTGGTATCTCACCTTTGTTGTTACAAAATGCAGGGAACCTTGATGTCCAACCGTTTGAGGTGACCAGAGCACTGGGAAAAGGGATGTGTGACCAGGGCCAGATTTAGATGAAAAAAGGCCCTAGATTATTCCACTTATGAGGCCCTTTCACCTCCCATTTTTAAGTTTGTAAATTACATGAGAGACAATAAAATACATATATCAATATATATAGCTGGCGTCCCGACGGAGGGCGGCTCTGCTCTGCGGCAAAGGCAGCGAGGCCAGCCGCTTCCCCTGCTGCGCTCAGCTGCCCGGCTCGGCCCCCTCGCCCTCACCTGCCTGGCCGCTGGTGGGCTCCGCGTCGACAGGGTGGCTACTGGGAGCGGCCGCGCCTCTCGCCCGACCGCCGGTGCCGGGAACGTGGGCGGGCTCCCCAACTGCCGCGGCGCTGGAACGATCTTAACCAATACATTTTTATGTTTGTTTATTAGTCATCTGCGTAGAATTTCTCCTTATTTTCGGTTCAGTGTTTTAGTGTCCACTGTTTTTAGAACAGTGTAATTTTAATTTTGCTAACAATTTGAATGTCGGCCCCTCTTGATCTTGAGGCCCTAGGCTGAAGCCTAGTTAGCCTATAGGAAAATCCCCGGCCCTGTGTGTGACCATTTTTCATGCTTAACTACCGCTGTGGCATCCCTGTGGTCGTTTGACGATCGGTTTTCTGGCGTTTGACAACAGGTGTGGATGAAAGTTGTGCTGCGTGATCACCGTTTGTAACCTTCCCGGCTGGTTTCCGACAAGCAAAGTCGATGGAGGTGGCCAGATTCGTTTAATGACCGCATGATTTAGTTAACGACCACAGTGATTCGCTTAACAACTATGGGGGAAAAAAAACTCATGAGTTGAGTCTTTCTTGGCCCAACCTCTCAGGATTGTTGGGGTAGAATTCATTGAACTCCTGCCTTGCTTAGCAACGTAAACTTTAGGCTCAATGGTAGTCGTATGTTGAGGACTGTTGTACAGTAACTCAAGGCAACAAACACAAAGTATGCTTCCTTCTATTCTCCCCACAACAACAACCCTGTGAGGTGGGCTAGGCTGAGTGATTGCTCCAAAGTCCCCCAGCTGACTTTCATGCCTCAGGCGGGACTAGAACTCCCAACTTCCTGGTGATTGGCCCAAAGTCCCCCAGCTGGCTTTCATGCCTAAGGCGGGACTAGAACTCCCAACTTCCTGGTGATTGGCCCAAAGTCCCCCAGCTGGCTTTCATGCCTAAGGCGGGACTAGAACTCCCAACTTCCTGGTGATTGGCCCAAAGTCCCCCAGCTGGCTTTCGTGCCTAAGGCGGGACTAGAACTCCCAACTTCCTGGTGATTGGCCCAAAGTCCCCCACCTGGCTTTCATGCCTAAGGCGGGACTAGAACTCCCAGCTTCCTGGTGATTGGCCTAAAGTCCCCCACCTGACTTTTATGCCTCAGGCGGGACTAGAACTCCCAACTTCCTGGTGATTGGCCCAAAGTCTCTCTCCCCCCCCCCCTGGTTTTTATGCCACTTCGGGCTAATAGGCAGGAAAATAATGCTTTAAAAAGTGGAAAAAGGTTGGCCACGCCCACCCAGTCACATGACCCTCCCCCACCAAGCCACGCCCACAGAACCGGTGGGGGGGGGAATAGATTTTACCACTGTACCACCCACCACCACAACTAGGTGTATCCTGAACCCTCTTCTTCTTAAAAAGGCACTTGAAAAACAAAAAAACAATCTTACGTCAAGTTGCAAAGAAAGGAACATTTTTTCTGTCCATCTTTAGTTGTAAACTTTGGTCCTGGCCCCAGCGAGGCTCCTAAGGAAACCAAATTTTTCTCCAACGCAGCAAAAACAAAAAAGGCTTCAACCACAACACCCATCAGTCTCAGCCGAGAAGGCCAAATACTTGTGGCAGCCTGGAATCATAGCGACTTTATACCCCTGTCGAATTTGGGCGGGGGGAAAGAATCCCGCAGCTGCACCGTTAAAAACTCCAAATTGTATTTCAATTCCGCTCAGATCGAACGCTTGCCATTTTACAAATCACATGCAGAATCTCGCCAAGGGTTTGGCAGTTGCCGTCGCCAACTCCTTGTACCGAATCTATGGTTTTCCTCCCTTTTTCTCTCCATCAGCATCTTTTCCCTCTTTTACGACTCTTCACTTCTTCCTTGAGTTCTGCCAGATTGGAGAAAGGGGAGGTGAGACTCATTCTCTCCGCTGGTACGTTCCATCAGAGCCAAGAAGAGAACTCCCATCGTGGGATAACAGCATTTTAATACATTTAAAAGAGATTTTTTTAAAAAAATTCGATAAAGGAGAGATTGGGCGCCTGGTGCAAGATGGATTTTGCCCCCAGAAATATCGCCTGGACCAGAACCGGGATTCCTTCAGGACACGACAGATTTGATTTTTTTCTCACCTTGTTGAAATCTGCAGTTGGGTCTCTGAACTTACAAGGGAGTCCTCGATTTACAACAGGTCATTTAGTGACTGTCCAAAGTTACAACGGCACTGTACAAAGTGATTTATTACCATTTTCCTCACTTGTTGAGCATCCCCGTGGTTGCAGAATAAAAAATCCAGTCGCTTGTGTCCTGAGGTTGTGTGATCCTCAGAGCCAAGGTGGCGCAGTGGTTAAATGCAGCACTGCAGGCTATTGCTAGATCAGCAGGTCAGCGGTTCAAATCTCACCGGCTCAGGGTTGACTCAGCCTCCATCCTTCCGAGGTGGGTAAAATGAGGACCCAGATTGTTGGGGGCAATATGCTGACTCTCTGTAAACTGCTTAGAGAGGCCTGAAAGGCCTATGAAGCGGTATATAAGTCTACTGCTATTGCTACTGATCCCCTTTTGTAACTTTCTGACAAAGTCAAAGAGTGTTGTGTTCCACCAGCAGAACTGGCAGCAGATTCGGAGAGTGAGGAGGTTGGGGAGGAACCTGGGCCAGTCCTGGAGTCTGGGGAAGGCTCTGAGGAGGGCTCTGTGTCGAAGGCAGAGAAGGGGCCAGGGCCGTCCGACAGTTATCAGCTGCCTTCGGAGTCAGAGATCAGTGAGGCAGAAGAACAGCTGGAGCCTGTTCCCAGCGTGCGCATGTGCAGAGTTGCCAGAGGAAGGGAAGAGCTAAAGAACAGGGGTCGACTTGGGAGTAAGGCCACAGGTGGACGGTGAATGGCCCCTCCCAGGGGAAGTAAAAGAGGAGCGAAAGAGGAGTGGAGTTTGCAGGAGACAATTAGTTCACTTAATTGGTTCGTGACTCTCCAAGGCTCCTTGCCAAGTGCTGCAGAGATCAACCTGGCAGCTCTCCAAGCCAGATAAGGTCTGTGACTGTAAATCCTCCCTGGAAAGACTTTGCTGGATGTGAATGAGCAGAATTCACAGCAAATTAATAAAAGCGATTTTTGTCAGGACAAGGAATTTGCTTCATGCTCTTGGGAAGCCTCGGTCAGAACAATGGGGAAGCCAGATTCATTTAATAACTTTGCTCCTAACTTTACAACTGCCGTTATTCAATTAACAACGGTAGCAAAGAAGAAAGGTCGTAAAATGGGGCAAAACTCACTTAACAAATGTCTCGCCAAGGTGGCGCAGTGGTTAAATGCAGCACTGCAGGCTACTTCAGCTGACTGCAGTTCGGCAGTTCGGCGGTTCAAATCTCACCGGCTCAGGGTTGACTCAGCCTTCCATCCTTCCGAGGTGGGTAAAATGAGGACCCGGATTGTTGTTGGGAGTAATATGCTGACTCTGTAAACCGCTTAGAGAGGGCTGAAAGCCCTAGGAAGCGGTATATAAGTCTAACTGCTATTGCTATTGCTCGCTTAGCAACAGAAATATTGGGCTCAGTTGTGGTCGTAACTTGAAGGAGAGTTGTTTTCTATTGTTCGAGTTTTATCGATTGATAGGATATTTGCACTGTCCATCTTTCCTAAGAGAGACTGGACAGTTTAGGATTTAGGAAACCTTGGTCTGGAGTTGATTGCAGAGAGCTTGCTTCTCCTTAAAGCTTCCACCCACACTGTCCAGAGCAACATTTTTGGGGTCAAGAACATCTGGAAAGCCAAATGATTGCGTAGATTGTGGAGTCGGAAAGAAAAACCAGCTGTTTCTGGAATCAAGGGAGTTTGTGCGGCATCTGCTCTGAATTTTTCTGGATTCACACACACACACGTTCTGTTCTGTGTGGATTAGCCAAGAGGAGAAAAATCACATTGAATCGGGCTTCTTAAATCACTCCAGAAACATTTGAAAAATCCTCTCGATCTGCGAGTGGAATGTTCCGAGGCTCTCAAATGAGGATTAGCGAAAAAGAAGAATTGCACTCACGGAGACGGGACCAGTCTGCCAATGTTGGCTTCTCCAAGCTTCCTACTTTGACAAATCTCTCAAAAGTTCCCTTTGGGTGTTTTTTGTTTAAAAAAAGGTGTTTTTAAAAACATTCAGATTTGTAAATATTTCTAGAGACCTTTTTCTTTTCCCCAGAAAGCTCAGATCTTTTGGCTTGCAAGAACGATGAACCTCATCAAATAGGCACATACAAACAAGACTTTTATTTACATACAGTACGTATGTATGTATTTGTGTGTGTGTGTGTGTGTGTGTGTGTGTGTGTGTATGTATGTATGTATGTATGTATGTATGTATGTATGTATGTATGTAGCATTCTTACTGATAAATACATGAAGAGAGATTAGTATAGATCTATTTCAAGCTATTTAGCTCTCATCAGCTAGCCGTACCTTGCTGGGATTCAAACCTGGGCTGTTTTTACATCTTAGGCAGTTATATTAACCTCTAAGCCACAAGCTCTCCTCCCTTATCACCTGAGCCAGGGAAATGATTAAGTGTTTTTTCTTTTGTCAAAGCACTGGGTATGCCCAAATATGGGAGGGAGCATACTGCTTTTCTTTTGCATTTCATATTTGGTGCTTTGACAAAAGAAAAAACACTTAATCATTTCCTTGGCTCAGCTGAGAAGGGAGGAGAGCTTGTGGCTTAGAGGTTAATATAACTGCCTAAGATGTAAAAACAGCCCACGTAAGGCACCCCTAACACCCCTCAGGAGGTGTGTTCTGTTAAGATACACTCTTTTGCCTTAAAATGGCTTCTATTGTACTGCTGTAAAATGGCTTCTACTGTGCAGTACAAGTAGAGTTGCCATGGTAACGGTTTCACAGTACTCCACAAGGGAGCTCCCTCTGGTAAGGGGGGAAATCCAACATTAGAAATTATGTTTGTTCCGGAGATTTCCCCCCTATGAATAAATACCCCGGTAACGCCAGGTTATCAGCTAGTATAAAATAAAATACAAATAATTCCCAGAAGCAATTCCCAAAGAGGCCTTCCCTTGCTTGGAGTGGACCTCTTTTATACAATTTTGGAAATGAATATGATGGGAGCCTGTGTCACACGAAACCAGTAATAAATAGCAACACAATCCATAATGCATATATTTCAGGCGTCATAGTAACAGTTCAACCAGACCCTATAAGGGATGCTACGACCTTCATCTGATCAATCACATCTCTGCACTAAAAGCATTCCTAAGTGACTTCATACCAGGGTCTTGCCCACCACCTTAATAAATGGACATTCTCGGAAGGCAGGTGGTCTGGCCTCCGTCTATTGCTGTCATCCCTTCCTAACAAAGCAGTTCAGCCAATGGGTGACCACCCCAATAGATGCAAAGCATCACCCACCCCAAAGAAAGCTATTGCCCTATGCTAAATCAGAAGTCTCTACCCTTGGCCATTTTAAGACTTGTGGACTTCAACTCCCAGAATTCAACATGGCTGGCTGGGAAAATCTGGGAGTTAAAGTAAAGCTTAAAAAGTTGCTAGGTTTGGAGACCCCGATGCAAAATAATACTTAAAATAGGTGAAAGGGAGCTGTGCCAACGATTTCATCAAATCTTGAACTGCGGTTGGTAACCTTACTTATTTCAACTTTCAACTTTAATAAGATTTGTATGCCGCCCACTCCCTTGGGACTCTGGGCGGCTCACAACAAAAGTAAAACACAATTTTTTTAAAAAAAATACAATTATTAAAATTAATCTATCATCCAATCAAGTGGGGCTGGATATTAATCAACAGCCCCAGGCCTGCCAGAACATCCAGGTCTTGGTTGCTTTACGGAAGGCCGGGAGATTGGGAAGGGTCCAGATCTCTGCGGGTAGCTCGTTCCACAAGGCCGGTGCAGCTACAGAGAAGGCCCTCCCTCGGGGAGCCACCAGCTGGCATTGTCCGGTTGACGGCACCCGGAGGAGGCCCAATATGTGTGATTTTATTGGAATAGAGCTGGAAGGGACCTTGGAGGTCTTCTAGTCCACCCCCCCCTGCTCAAACAGACAGGTGGCTGTTCAGTCTCCTCTTCAAAGCCACCTGTGATGAGGCACCCACAACTTCTTCTTTTTTTAATTAATTTTTTATTTACAAACGTAAAATCACACACACAAAACTTAGACGTACACCATATTTACACAATACAATACGAACAGGAGCTTCCTGTTCTTTCTAATAGCGATTGCCAATCGATACCGCTCACCTTATATTATTTCCCCTTCTATTGTATTTCATTTGCATTTCACCATTCTTAACCCTCTTATTTTACTCATCTGTCTGCTATATTGGCTGATTACCTCTAGTAAAGAGCCGAGGTGGCGCAGTGGTTAAATGCAGCACTGCAGGCTACTTCAGCTGACTGCAGTTCTGCGGTTCAAATCTCACCGGCTCAGGGTTGACTCAGCCTTCCATCCTTCCGAGGTGGGTAAAATGAGGACCCGGATTGTTGTTGGGGGCAATATGCTGACTCTGTAAACCGCTTAGAGGGGGCTGAAAGCTCTATGAAGCGGTATATAAGTCTAACTGCTATTGCTATTGCTAAATTTAAACCACTTGGATACATATATGTGTGTGTGTGTGTGTGTGAATTCTCCTTAACTATTATTTTTGGGCTTTGTTGTCTTCCTTCATTGATCCTTGTTTCTTTCCTCCATCCACCTATACCATTTATCCCATATCTGGCACCCACAACCTCTGGTGGCAAGCTGTTCCACTGGTTAATTGTCCTCACTGCAAGGAAGTTTCTCCTTAATTCCAAGTTGCTTCTCTCCTGGATTAGTTGGTTAGTTTCCATCCATCATTTCAAAACATGGTTTGGTTCCATTTATGCTTGGCCACCTACTCAGCCCAGATGTTTTGCTAATTTGTTTTTATCATTTTCATTTATGTATTCTAAAATTTAGATGCCGCCCGTCTCATTGTCAAGCAACTGGTGGCTTATAAATGTCAAGGTAGAATGCCTTGAATGCCTCTTCCCTTCACTGTGGGTCTATTGTGTGCCCCATTTTCAGCTCTTCCCTCCAAGCGTTACATTATAGATCCCAGAAACGTTCATTTGGAAAGTGTTTGGTGCCAACACAGAAAGAAAATATGTAAACACACCTTTGCTGGAAGTGCCCCCCCACAAACACACAGCGGTAGGCGTACCGCAGCTGAGAACAATAGACCCACAGTGAAGGCATGACAAAGGTAGAAAAACATAAAATATTAAATTGATATCCCATTGTTCTTGCTGGAACTCAAGATGTGACTTTAAAACTGGGAGGTTGATGCGTTTACATGCAAATGAGAATCAAGCCAGTCCTCTCCTTGGTTAGGTAAAGATTCCCCTTGCACATATGTGCTAGTCGTTCCCGACTCTAGGGGGCGGTGCTCATCTCCATTTCAAAGCCAAAGAGCCAGGACTGTCCGAAGACGTCTCCGTGGTCATGTGGCCGGCATGACTAAACACTGAAGGCGCATGGAAAGCTGTTCCCTTCCCACCAAAGGTGGTCCCTATTTTTCTACTTGCGTTTTTTTACATGCTTTCGAACTGCCAAGTTGGCAGAAGCTGGGACAAGTCACGGGAGCTCACTCCATTACGCAGCACTAGGGTTTCGAACTGCTGACCTTTCTGATCGACAAGCTCAGCATCTATCTATCACCTACCTACCTACCTACCTATCTATCTACCTATCCATATCATCTTTCTGTCTCATCAATCTATCTGTTTATCCATCTATCTATTTCCGTGGATGGATTGATAGGTAGATACAATGAGAAAGAAAGAAAGAAAGAGATAGATAGAGATAGATAGCTAGAGATAGATAGATAATAGATAGATAGATAGATAGATAGATAGATAGATAGATAGATATAGATAGATAGGTAAAGATTCCCCTCGCACACATGTGCTAGTCGTTCCCGACTCTAGAGGGCGCTGCTCATCTCCATTTCAAAGCCAAAGAGCCGGCGCTGTCCGAAGACGTCTCTGTGGTCATGTGGTCGGCATGACTCAACACTGTTCCCTTCCCACCAAAGGTGGTTCCTATTTTTCTACTTGCATTATTTAAGTGCTTTCGAACTGCTAGGTTGGCAGAAGCTGGGACAAATAATGAGAGCTCACTCCGTTACACGGCGCTAGGGATTCGAACAGCCAAACTGCTGACCTTTTTGATCGACAAGCTCAGTGTCTTAGCCACTGAGCCACCGTGTCCCTTTCTCCTTGCTTATGTGTTATTTTTATAACAAAATTTGGAAATAAGTTATTTTTACATGCAAATATTAACTAAATGATTCCCCCAATCTCTAGCTTTTAGAATAGTTTCTCTGCAACTGTCCATCTATTCTAGCTCAGTTTTCTCAATCTTGGCCACTTTAAGATGAGTGGACTTCAACTCCCAGAATTCCCCAGCCAGCATAGCTGGCTGGGGAATTCTGGGAGTTGAAGTCCACCCATCTTAAAGTGGCCAAGGTTGAGGGACCGTTTGTAGGAACCCTTTGCTTTGTATAGGCTCAGTGTGCTGTGGGTCCCAGCTTCCCCTTCCAGAAATGGGGCGCCAGGAATCCCATCCACAGGGAATAATGGAAGCCGGCCAGAATATCTGAAGGGCGCCCGGTTGGAGAAGCCAAGCGGAAGGCTCCACGCAAGCCTCTCCTCGCGTATCGCCGTTGCTAGGAGACGCCGTTTACATTTCCCCCACCCCATCCCGGGCGTCGCCGAGTCACCTGACCAGAGGCCGCGTCGCTCATTGGGCCGCGAGGAAAGCCACGTGACCCTGACGCCGCCTGGGGAAAAAAAAGCGGCCCTGTCGGCGTTGCTAGGCGACGAGAGGCAAGGAGGCCGCGGCCTGCTTGTCGGTATCCGACGCGGCAGGTAAGGCGGGCGGGGAAGAGACGGGCGAAGACCTCCGCCGTCGGGAGGGCCCTTGGAAAGGAAGCCCAGGCCAGTCGGACGATTGGAAGCCGCCTCTCCGTGCCTCTTTCCATGCCGGACTACAACACCCATGCTCCACAGACATCCCGGTGCGGGGGGGGGGGCGGGGGAGGCTGCTCGCTTTTGGAGTCCAATACCAAATGGGAAGGTGGGGAGACAGCCCCATATCCCAGGAGCCACAGCCATCGTGGCTGGGGAACATGGGGGTTGTAGTCCCAGGCAACTGAAGGGCTTACTGTTCTGATATGGGAAAGGGAGTGACTTTGAGTGGCGCTCTGCACATGCTCAGGGTAATTGCCTAAAATGACGTGTTCTTGGCCGGCCAAGTAGGCCAAATGGCTACCCAGCATCTCTGCCTGGGAAAAAGCTTTACCTGTTGAGCGTCTGCCTGTACCAAGTACAGGTAGTCCTCGACTTACGACCACCATGGAGCCCAACATCTCTTGTTTTAAGCGAGTCATTTGTTAAGTTGCCCCATTTTAGGACTATTCTTGCCATCGTTGTTAAGCGAAACTGCCGTTGTTAAATTTGCAACACGGTCGTTAAGTGAACCGGGCTTCCCCCGTTGACTTTGCTTGTCAGAAGGTCGCATCAGGATGAATCACGTGACCTGGGGAACGATGAGACCGTCATAAATAGGAGTCATTGCCAAGCATTCGAATTTTGAACGCATGATTATGGGGATGCTGCAAAGGTCGTAAGGGTGAAAAATACCCATAAGTCCTTTTTGCCAGTGCTGTTGTAATGTTGAAATGTTGAAATGGTCACTGTTGTAAGTCGAGGACTAAATGCTTGTTTCTCGGTATTAAAACGTTTGTCCCACACTTGCACACATTTATTTATTCAATTTCTATAGCCATCGATTTCCGCCAAGTTACTCTGGGTGGCTTGCAATTCTAAAATTATAAAACAATTAAGCAATTAATTGCTTTATTAATGGATTTAAACCAATGAATAAAACAATAAAAAATACCACATATGCACAAACACACTGTACAGTTAGCCAACTAACAGTAAAACCCAAGAAACTGGGCCCTTGGCACATTTTGATTCCCAAGTTTGTTGCACAATTCTTATATAATGTGCATAATCTTAGGTAAACTTTCAAAATTTAAAGTAATTAATCATAATAGCAATAGCAGTTAGACTTATATACCGCTTCATAGGGCTTTCAGCCCTCTCTAAGCGGTTTACAGAGTCAGCATATTGCCCCCAACAACACTCCGGGTCCTCATTTTACCCACCTCGGAAGGATGGAAGGCTGAGTCAACCTTGAGCCGGTGAGATTTGAACCGCCAAACTGCAGAACTGCAGTCAGCTGAAGTAGCCTGCAGTGCTGCACTCTAAGGGTGTGTTATGGAAGCACAGCTGGTTTTTTTATTTCAAATTATCATTTGGCTGTGTTGCTCTTATTTAAATTTGATATAAAGTTTTGAAATTGTATTTCTACACCACGCAAAGTCCCACTGTGAGGGGCAATTTCTAAACTTGATAAATAAGTAATCCTCGACTTACGACCACAATTGAACCCAAAATTTCTGTTGTTAAAGTGAGACATTCGTTAAGTGAATTTGACGACGTTTCTAATTTCCCGGTTGTTAAGTGAATCACTGCCGTTGTTAGTGACACAGTTGTTAAGTGAACCTGGCTTCTCCATTGACTTCGCTTGTGAGAAGGTCGCAAAAGGGGACCACGTGACCCCAGGACACTGCAACCGTTACAAATCTAAGTCAGTCGCCAAGCGCCTGAATTTTGATCACATGACCACGGGGATGCTGCAACGGTCATAAGTGTGAAAAGTGATCATAATTGACTTCAACGCCGTTGTAAGTTTGAATGGTCACTAAGCAAATTGTCATAAATCAAGGACTACGATCTCCAATAATTTATGCCATAGAATGGCAAGTTACAATGAATTCGTCGTTTGCACAATGATGAAAACGAGATTTCTACAAGAGGTGAAACTTTGCACTAGCAAAATGACCCTTTCAATAGATGAACGAAAAGGGAATCAGAATTTCTATTGTTAAACAAGACAATTATTATAGCAATAGCAATAGCAGTTAGACTTATATACCGCTTCATAGGGCTTTCAGCCCTCTCTAAGCGGTTTACAGAGTCAGCATATCGCCCCCAACAACAATCCGGGTCCTCATTTCACCCACCTCGGAAGGATGGAAGGCTGAGTCAACCCTGAGCCAGTGAGATTTGAACCGCCGAACTGCAGATAACAAGTCAGCTGAAGTGGCCTGCAGTACTGCACCCTAACCACTGCGCCACCTCGGCTCCTATTAAATGAGTCATGTCTGGTTTTACAGGTAGTCCTTGAGTTATGACCAAAATCGAGCCTAAAATTTCATGTCGCTAAGTGAAACATTTGTTAAGTGACTTTTGCCTCATTTGACAACATTTCTAGCCCCAGTTGTTAAGTGAATCACTGCAGTTGTTAAATTAGTAACCTAGTTGTTGGCTTCCCCATTGGCTCTGCTTGTCAGAAGGTCGCAAAAGAGGATCACGTGACCCCGGGACACTGCAACCGTCACAAATATGAGTCAGTTGCTAAGCATCTGAATTTTGATCACGTAACCTTGGGGGATGCAGCAATGGTCGTAAGTGTGAGAAACGGCCCTCAGTCACTTTTTTCAGTGCCGTTGTAACTTTGAAAGAACTCACTAAAAGAACTTTCGCAAAGTCGAGATTACCTGTATTACCTTTTTGCCATGGTTGTTAAATGAATAAGTATGGCTGAGCGAATCACGCAGTTGTTAAGTGAATCATACAGTTGTTCAGTGAATCCAGCTTTCCCCCTTGATTTCGCTTGTCGGAAACTGGTTGAGAAGATCGCCAATCCCATGAGGTCACATGACCTGCTGCAACCCTCCTAATAGAGCCGAGGTGGCGCAGTGATTAGGGTGCAGTACTGCAGCCACTTCAGCTGACTGTGAACTGCAGTTCAGCGGTTCAAATCTCACCAGCTCAAGGTCGACTCAGCCTTCCATCCTTCCGAGGTGGGTGAAATGAGGACCCAGATTGTGGGGGCAAGTTGCTGACTCAATTTGCTAAAAAATTTGTAAACCGCTTAGAGAGGGCCGAAAGCCCTATGAAGCAGTATATAAGTCTAATAAATAAATAAATAAATAAATCTGCAGTTCGACGGTTCAAATCTCACCGTCTCAGGGTTGACTCAGCCTTCCATCCTTCCGAGGTGGGTAAAATGAGGACCCAGACTGTGGGGGCGATATGCTGACTCTGTAAACCGCTTAGAGAGAGCTGAAAGGCCTATGAAGCGGTATATAAGTCTAACTGCTATTGCTATTGCTAATATATATGCCTGTTACCAAATTTTGATCATGTGACCGTGGGGGATGCTGGGATGGTCGTAAATGTGAGGACCGGTCCCTTTTTTTTCAGTCCCCTTGTAACTTCAAATGGTCACTAAACAAAACAGTTGCCAAGCTGAGGACTTTGATGGAGGTTAAGGACAAGAGGAGAAGGGGAAAAAGAGCCAGATATGGCACATTCTGATCCTCAGTCCTGTGGTTGGAAATAATCAGAATTAAGGTACAGTTGAGCCCCTGTTAACACTTTTGACTAATGGCCGTGTAAAGTTTTATTTTATTGTATAATTAAGGAAAGATCTCTGTGAGCTTGGTTTGATTCATGGTGGTCCCTGGCCACATCTGTGTATTTTTCCTTGACAGCCATGTGAAATTGCTATGCTGTTGCCTTCGATACGGGTTTCTTTTTTTTAAGTTTCCCTGTTTAGCTTATATGTGTTACATTTTAATGCTGCCAGTGGTGGTGGTCTCATTAATACCCATCCAGAATCTCTCTCCCGGCTTAACTTATTTGGAGGAAGGTTGATTGCGCAAGTCTACGTTACATTTAGAATTTAGAAGAGAATCGAGCTGGAAGGGACCTTGGAGGTCTTCTAGTCCAGCCCCCTGGCTCAAGCGGGAGATCCTATACCAGGGATGGCTAACCTTAAACAATTTAAATCATTCCTGATCTTAAGCATAGGCTAACTGGAATTTCTTGGTCCCGTATTTATTTTGTACATAGCCAATCCATTTTTTCCAGTCTCGTTTATATCTCTCATTTGAGTGGTCTTTAAGATATGCCGATATTTTAGCCATCTCGGCTAAGTTTGTGACTTTCAATGTCCATTCTTGGGTTGTAGGCAAGTCTTCCTTCTTCCAGTATTGCGCCACCAACAGTCTTGCCGCCGTTATTAGGTGCAGAATCAAGTTAGTCTCTACCACTGTTTAAAGTTAGCTCAGCAAGAAGAAGCTAAGGTCAATGTAGAGATGTCATTAATTTCTTTATTTCTTTTTTCTCAATAGATTTTAGACTGTGTTTGTTAAAAATCCGTACCGTGTACGGGTTCTGGGAAGTTGGGGGGGGGGAAGGAGGAGGGGGGTTGGGGGGGAGCGTGGAGGGAGGGAGGGGTATACATTGGGCTAGACAAGAATTTGGTGGTAAACTAGAACTAAAAGGAATGGCCAACCTTGTCCTCGTGCGCCAAAATCGCAGGCACACACGACAGCCCGCACACGCTTGCCCACACCCATAATGCAATGTGCCCTGACCCACTGCGCATGCACGCACAACACAACCATGTTGCTTCCGCCATCTGCGCATGCGTGAGACCCCTTGCACTCGCATGTGTGCAAACACATACAAACACACCCTCCCTTTGTGGGCTTCACAGGTTTCTCTGAAGCCTCCCGGGACCAAAAACAGGGCACAGGGGTGTGTGCTGCACAGACACACACACACACAACCCACACCCTGTTCTGAGCCTAGCAGGCCTCCCTGAAGCCTCCTAAAACCAAAAATGGGGCGGCGCACTCCCCCTGCCCGCTGCGCAGGTGCGCGCATCTCCCGCATGCAAAGCAGAGACCCGAAAATCAGCTGGTTGGTGGGAGGCGTCCATGCATGCGCGGTGGAGCTGAGTGGGGCGATGGCTCGTGCGCCCACAGAGAGGGCTCCATGTGCTACCTGTGGCTCACGTGCCCTAGGATTCCTATCATGGTCCTATACCATTTCAGATAAGTGGCTGTCTAGACCAGTGGTGCCAAACCTTTTCGGCACTGAGGGCGCAAACCGAAGCATGTGCACATGCGTGCGCCAGCTGGCTGGTCTTCACCTGTGCCGCAGCCCTTGAAACCCGAAGACCATCTGGATGGTGCGCATGCATGTGCTGGCCACCTGGCCTTCAGGTTTCTGGCATGTACATGCATGCCAGCCAGCTGGTCTTTGCACATGTTGGAGCGCCGGAAATCCAAATATCAGGTTGCCGGGATGCACATATGCACCGGCCAGCTGGACTTCAGGTTTCTGGGGTTCCGGCATGCGTGAAGATCATGCGCGCTGGAAACCAGAAGAGCAGCTGGCGATGGCGCATGTTCCCACATAGAGGGCTCAGTGTGCCACCTCTGGCACATGTGGGTAGACTCTTCTTAAGGACATCCAGTGATGGAGCGTGCACGATTGAAGGCATGCTCTTCCACTGGTTAATCATCCTCCCTGTTAGGAAGTTTATGATTTACGTAAAACAGTTTGGTTTGATTTATGGAAAACAGTTTGAAGTCACTTTTGCCAGCAATTGTGTCTCTTAGAACAATCACGAAATGAACTGAAGTCGAAAACTACCCGTGTGGAGTCTGTTTTGATACCTATGAAGCCCGAGACATGCCAACCAGTTTATTGTAGCTGTTAAGGTGCCAGGCTAGAAACCAGGTGATGGTAAGTTCTAGTCCTGTGTTAGGGACGAGAACTGACCGGGTGACTTTTGGGGCCGTCGTCGTCTCCCAGCCCACAACATAAACTCTATATCTGTTGCCACGAACTGATCGACATTGTGGGGAAAAAAAGCGATACCTGCATTTGGGGGTAAAATGCTAGGAAGAAAAATAAAAATAAAGGAGGGTCATGTGTTTTGACACCCCTCGTCTTACACAAAGATACAAAGACAAAGATACTTCAAGGATTTTTAAAATCCAACACTTATTAGCTAAATGCTGCCACCTGCCTGATCTTTTAAAGAGGAATTCGGAAGGGAGGCAGGAAAATGAACAGACTTAGGGAAATCTGGAAGGAGAATATAGATTATTTCTAAGAGTCACCAGGTGAGCTTCTACTCCACACCTAGTGAGGAAACTGGGAACAGGAATAAAATTCTTACTGCTGAAAGGGCTTGGAGTTAATGTCAGCACTCCTTCATTGAGTAATCAGGAAAGAAGACCACAAGACTCCATTGATAGAAATCAAGTGTACTTTTACTAATTATAAATGATCAGAAGCGTAGCAAAGCGAAGACTGATTATTTAGGTGCGAAAGCGAGTGATATATAGAATGACCCATTCCCCACCCCTTGGCATCCCAGTCGCAGTCCAATCATAATTCTCCCAAGTGTCAGGTGCGAGATAACTTCGAAAGGCATCACCAAGATGGAATGTCGGTGCCGTTGGCCTTGGCGGGAAACCTCCTCCGCATGCGCAGTCAGACAGGCAGCAGAAACTCCAGAATCTTCCTCCAGCACAATTAGTAATCCCCTCCCAAATACCATGCCCCCCCCCTCCCCGTTTCAATGGCAGCCGAAGCAGCAGGAAAGTAGAGGCTGACAGTTAATCTAGCATGAGGTGCAAGAAAATCTTCAAGAGGAGTAAACCTTTAGCACCCGGATGGGGAATCTATGCTACGCGTCCCACAGATGGCGCCACAGGTGCCAAAGACATCGCCCCAGTTCAGATTGCGTGTGCATGCTTGTGCGCCTCCTGTCGGCCATCTGATTTTGGGGGTCTTGGCCAAAACACGTGCACATCCATGGGGGCTGGGGAGGGTCGCATGTGCAGGGGATGGGGGGAGCACAGGTGTGTGTGTGTATGTGTGTGTGTGCTGTCCCATTTTTGCTCCCAGGAGGCTGCAGGGAGGCCTACTAGACCCAAAATTGGGTATTCGGGAGGGGGGGTGTCACACATGCATGCACAAGAGGGGAGGGGCGTGGGGGGGGGTTCGTACATGCATTTCATTATGGGTGCGTGCACGCACTCACAACACGCGGTGACAAAAGGGTTAGCCATCCCTGCTTTAGCATATACTGCCTTAAACTACGGGCAGTCCTCGACTTACGACCACAATTGAGCCCCAGATTTCTCTTGTTAAGCCCCATTTTATGGCTTTTCTCGCCAGAGTCGTTAAGTGAATCACTGGGGTTGTAAAGAGAGTTGCACGCTATCTGAAAAATGTGTCTGAAGTTTGGGGGATGCTGCAAAGTTCGTCGCTATGAAAAACAGCCCTAAGTCACTTTATTCCAGTGCCGTTGTAACTTTGAACGGTCACTAAATGAATGTTTGTAAGTCGAGGACCTCCTGTACTTTTGAGGAGCCTGCTGCTTTTCCCAAGCCAGTCAAAACCACTGGCGTTTTCAAATGAGAGCTTGAGCTGCCAGTGGAGGAAAGAGGGCAGGCTGAAGGCTTTCCAGGAATCACAGAGCAGAAGAGGGTAGACCTACGACCATAATTGAGCCCAACGGTTTTGTTGTTAAGTGAGACATTGGTTCAGTGAGTTTTGTCATATATTACAACCTTTCTTGCCACGGTTGTTGGGCGAATCCCTGCAGTGGTTCAGTTAGTGACATGGTTGTTAAGTGACTCTGGCTTCCACCATGGATTTTGCTTGTCAGAAGATCTCAAAAGGAGATCACATGACTCCGGGACACTGCACCGTCATAAATATGAGTCCGTGGCCAAGCAGTGCTATTGCTACTTTACTATTACTATTAATCTCATTCTTCCTATCCCCCATCTCCTCCCGCTTATGACTGTATGACTGTAACTTTGTTGCTTGCATCCTTACGATTTATATTAATATTGTTTCCTCGTATGATTTGATTGCTTATTTATATCCTCTGACTATCACTAAGTGCTGTACCTTATGATTTGTGATGAATGTATCTTGTCTTTTTATGTCCACTGAGAGCATCTGCACCAAAGACCAATTCCTTGTGTGTCCAACCACACCTGGCCAATGAAGAATTCTATTCTATTCTATGCTATTCTATTCTATGCTATGCTATGCTATTCTTCATTCCGATATGTTCTGTTCTATTCTATTCCTATTCTATTCTTCATTTCAATATGTTCTGTTCTATTATTCATATTCTAGTCCTATTCTATTCTATTCTTCATTCCAATATTCTGTTCTAGTCCTATTCTATTCCTATTTTATTCTTCATTCCAATATGTTTCTGTTCTATTATTCCTATTCTATTCCTATTCTATTCTATTCTTCATTCCAATATTCTGTTCTATTCCTGTTCTATTGCTATTCTATTCCTATTTTATTCTTCATTCCAATATGTTCTATTCTATTCTATTCTTCATTCGAATATGTTCTGTTCTATTGTTCATATTCTATTCCTATTCTATTCTATTCTTCATTCCAATATTGTGTTCTATTCTATTCCTATTCTATTCTTCATTCCAATATTCTGTTCTATTGCTATTCTATTCCTATTTTATTCTTCATTCCAATATGTTCTATTCTATTCTAGTCTTCATTCCAATATGTTCTGTTCTATTATTCATATCCTATTCCTATTCTATTCTATTCTTCATTCCAATATGTTCTGTTCTATTCTATTCTACTTAGAACAGCATAAAAAATCCCCACCTTTTGAATGAAAAATCCTTCCCCCTGCAGCCTGTCCAGTCCCACTTACAAATAATCTGATTCAGATATGAAAAATATTGGAACGATTTGAAAGACGGTTTTGAGATACGTATTGCAAAAGCTTCATCTAGCGGTCTGTTCAGTAACCCACATTCAAACTATATTTGCAGGTTCTCCTTGTTTGACATTTGATGATGGGTGACGTGCTGGCTTATGAGGCAGAGCTCCTGGGAATGGTGAAAGAGGTAGGTTTTCCTTGAATTTTTGACACGTCGGGCCCCCAAAGGCCCTTCCACCCCTGGGACGGAAGCCGCTGCCAAGCCCTGGGCCACTTTGGGTTTATTTATAAATCCAATATGTAGACCAGCCACCTTGTAAGGTCTTATAATGTCTCCAGTTGGTTCACAAATGAAAAACACATTCTGTAAAATAAAAACGGAGAAAGTGATAATATGGGGACTAAAGAAAGAGATATGGGTAATCCTTCACTTACGACATCATTGAGGCCATCATTTCTGTTGCTAAGCGAGACAGTTTTTACGTGGCTTTTGCTCCATTTTACCATCTTTCTTGCCACCGTTGTTAAGTGAATTCCTTCAGTTGTTAAGTTAGGAATACGGTTGTTAAGTGAACCTGGCTTCCCCATTGAGTCTGCTTGTCAGAAGATCGCAAAAGAGTTCAGTTCTTTCCTAACTTAACAACTGAAGGAATATGACCCCGGGACACAACAGTGGCCATAAGTATGAGTCAGTTGCCAAGCCTCTGAATTTTGATGACGTGACTATGGCTGCAATAGTTGCAATTGAGAAAAACAGTCGTAAATCCCTTTTCTCGATGCTGTTGTCACTTCAAACGGCCACTGAATGAATGGTACCTCCCCCCCCCCTTGAAAACCTGCAGCCTTTTGTACCCCAGAAAACCCCTGGAAACATTTTCAGTAAGATCAAAAGATGCACGAAAGCCTTTTGTAACCAACTGATACACTTTCTACAGTGTGTAAGGAAGGACGATTTTATGTGTTGTGTTTGTTTTGGGAAAAAAAAAATTTAAATTTAAAAAAAGATGCATTTTTTTTTTTTTTAGGAGGCAACTGGACTTTCTGGTTTTTTTCTTTTGAAGGCATTTCGCTTCTCATCCAAGAAGCTTCTTCAGCTCTGACTGGATGGTGGGGAATGGAAGGATTGATACTCCTTGCAGACAGCTGGTCATTTGCATCCTTTTAGAGAGTCATTGAGGCCACTTGGAGGTTTATCTGTGTCCTCAGGTGACCCTCAGGATTCATATTCCTTGCAGACAGCTGGTCATTTGCATCCTTTTAGAGGGTCATTGAGGCCACTTGGAGGTTTATCTGTGTCCTCAGGTGACCCTCAGGATTCATATTCCTTGCAGACAGCTGGTCATTTGCATCCTTTTAGAGGGTCATTGAGGCCACTTGGAGGTTTATCTGTGTCCTCAGATGACCCTCAGGATTCATATTCCTTGCAGACAGCTGGTCATTTGCATCCTTTTAGAGGGTCATTGAGGCCACTTGGAGGTTTATCTGTGTCCTCAGGTGACCCTCAGGATTCATATTCCTTGCGGACAGCTGGTCATTTGCATCCTTTTAGAGGGTCATTGAGGCCACTTGGAGGTTTATCTGTGTCCTCAGGTGACCCTCAGGATTCATATTCCTTGCACACAGCTGGTCATTTGCATCCTTTGAGAGGGTCATTGAGGCCACTTGGAGGTTTATCTGTGTCCTCAGGTGACCCTCAGGATTCATATTCCTTGCAGACAGCTGGTCATTTGCATCCTTTGAGAGGGTCATTGAGGCCACTTGGAGGTTAATCTGCGTCCTCAGGTGACCCTCAGGATTCATATTCCTTGCAGACAGCTGGTCATTTGCATCCTTTGAGAGGGTCCTTGAGGCCACTTGGAGGTTTATCTGTGTCCTCAGGTGACCCTCAGGATTCATATTCCTTGCAGACAGCTGGTCATTTGCATCCTTTGAGAGGGTCATTGAGGCCACTTGGAGGTTTACCTGTGTCCTCAGGTGACCCTCAGGATTCACATTCCTTGCAGACAGCTGGTCATTTGCATCCTTTCAGAGGGTCGTTGAGGCCACTTGGAGTTTTACCTGTGTCCTCAGGGTCACCTGAGTGGTGCAAATGAGTGTGGAATCTTCTCGGAGCTGCTGAAAGGACCATGTTGAAGACTGGAGATAAATGAGGTCGGTGAGGCTCCACCCCCATTTACACCACTAAATGAGTGGTGAATCTCCAAGCGGCCTCAAGGACCTTCTAAAAGGATGCAAATGACCAGCTGCCTGCAAGGAGCATCAATCCTTCCCTTCCCCACCATCCGGTCAGAACTGAAGAAGCTTCTTGGGTGAGAAGTGAAACGTCTTCAAAGAAAGAAAACCAGAAAGTTCGGTTTCCTCCTGAAAAAAAAAAGGCACCTTTGGGACAACCATGACTTGGATGAATCTCCATCGACATTTTCTCTAATATTTCTTTGCCGACGGTCTTCAATGGGAAACGGGTGACAGATCCTCCTTTGCCTTCTTGCCTTTGCAGTATTTGGATTTTGCGGAATTTGAAGACACGGTGAAGACGTTTACCAAAGAATGTAAAATAAAAGGGAAACCGCTCCCCAAAACTAGAAGCAATTCTGCAAAAGACTCCAAGGCTCTAATCGTTCAGGTAAAAGCTTCCTTTAAAGGGGGGGGGAGGGGGGTGTCACCATCATCATCAGAGTTGGAAGGAACCTAGGAGGTCTTCTAGCCCAGTGTTTCTCAACCTTGGTAACTTGAAGATGTCCGGACTTCAACTCCCAGAATTCCCCAGCCAGCGAATGCTGGCTGGGGAATTCTGGGAGTTGAAGTCCGGACATCTTCAAGTTACCAAGGTTGAGAAACACTGTTCTAGCCCACCTCTCTGCTCAATCGGGATATCCTATACCTGCGATGGCGAACCTGCCATAAGGGGGGAGAGCGCAGGTGGGGTCGTGCGCGGGTGTGCCGCACCCATAATGCAACACACAACATCCCCCCCAGTGTGCATGCGTGCATGAGAGGCGTCCCCCCCCCCATTTTCTGCATGCTTTTTTTGTCCTTTCCAGGCTCCAGAGGCTTTATAGGAGCCTGGGGAGGGCAAGAACAGCCTCCCCCCCCCCCGGAAGCCCTCCGGAGGCTTCAGGGAGGCTCTGGAAGGCTTAAACCGGCTCTATGAGAAAACTGGAAAACTGGAAGTGACCTTGTGGGAGGAGAGGAGTTGGGCTGAGAGAGCGATTAGACCAAAGTCAGCCAGCCAGCCTTCCATGCTTAAGGTAGGACTAGAACTCCCAATTTCCTGGTGATTAACCCAGTCACCTAGCCAGCCTTCCATGCCTAAGGTGGGACTAGAACTCCCAATTTCCTGTGGATTGGCCCAGAGTCACCTAGCCAGCCTTCCATGTCTAAGGTGGGACTAGAACTCCCAATTTCCTGGTGATTGACCCAGTCACCTAACCAGCCTTCCATGCCTAAGGTGGGACTAGAACTCCCAATTTCCTGGTGATTGACCCAGTCACCTAACCAGCCTTCCATGCTTAAGGTAGGACTAGAACTCCCAATTTCCTGGTGATTGACCCAGTCACCTAACCAGCCTTCCATGCCTAAGGTGGGACTAGAACTCCCAATTTCCTGGTGATTGACCCAGTCACATAGCCAGCCTTCCATTCCTAAAGTGGGACTAGAACTCCCAATTTCCTGGTGATTGACCCAATCACCTAACCAGCCTTCCATGCTTAAGGTAGGACTAGAACTCCCAATTTCCTGGTGATTGACCCAATCACCTAACCAGCCTTCCATGCTTAAGGTAGGACTAGAACTCCCAATTTCCTGGTGATTGACCCAGTCACATAGCCAGCCTTCCATGCCTAAGGTGGGACTGGAACTCTGAATTTCCTGTGGATTGGCCCAGAGTCACCTAGCCAGCCTTCCATGCCTAAAGTGGGACTAGGACTCCCAATTGCCTGGTGATTGGCCCAATGTACCCAAATTGGCTTTCATGCCTAAGGTGGGACTAGAACTCACTGTCTCCTGGTTCCAAAACCCAAAGTGCGCGTTCAGAAACGGAACATGCGAAATAAGACATTTCCATTTCCACCATCTTAAAATAATTTCCCAAAGATCTAACTTGGTTTTTGGGGGGTCTCTTTGGAAGGATCTGCTGATGTCCTTTAGTGATGGAGACCAGGACGTCTTCTTCGAGCTGTGGGAAGAGCGCATCCCTGCCTCCGTCCGAGAGCAAGAAGCTGTGGCTCAGAAGCTGGAGTTCTACCTCCACATCCACTTCGCCATCTTCCTACTGAAGCACGCCGTGGGGAAGCCGGTAAAATTCTCCTCTCTGAATCATCATCTCCTTTGAATGGCCCCGGAATCCCTTGACATTTTGTGGGAAGTCCAGCTGCTTTTTACATGGTGTGTGAGTCGGTTGTGCAGCCATGCCCGCCTGGTCACATGACCACCAAGCCATGCCTACCCAGTCACATGACCACCAAGCCCCCCCTCCCTCCCCCTAACAGAACCAGTAGAGAGAAAAAATTGAATTTCACCACTGAATCTCCGTCATCCAGGTCATGGTTGTCCCAAAGGGGCTTTTACATCAAGAGGCAACTGGATTTTCTGGTTTTTTTCTTTTGAAGACACTTCGCTTCTCCTCCAAGAAGCTTCTTCAGCTCTAACTGGATGGTGGGGAAGGGAAGGATTGATATTCCTTGCAGACAGCTGGTCATTTGCATCCTTTTAGAGGGTCCTTGAGGCCACTTGGAGGTTTTACCTGTGTCCTCAGGGTCACCGGAGTGGTGCAAATGGTTCCTGTAGTATGCAATTTTTCCCTCTGGAAATCCATTCTTATTCCCGCACCATTCCAAGGGTCTTCATCCCTAATTGTATAGCTAAAAGTCTGGAGAGATTCTCCGTCATCCAGGTCAGGGTTGTCCCAAAGGTGTTTTTTTCCAGGACTTTCTTCTTTTTCTTTGAAAGAAGCTCCTTCAGTTCTGACTGGATGGTGGGGAAGGGAAGGATTGATACTCCTTGCAGACAAAACTGGTCATTTGCATCCTTTGAGAGGGTCATTGAGGCCACTTGGAGGTTTCTCTGTGTCCTCAGGTGAACCTCATGATTCATATTCCTTGCAGACAAAGCTGGTCATTTGCATCCTTTGAGAGGGTCATTGAGGCCACTTGGAGGTTTCTCTGTGTCCTCAGGTGAACCTCATGATTCATATTCCTTGCAGACAAAGCTGGTCATTTGCATCCTTTGAGAGGGTCATTGAGGCCACTTGGAGGTTTCTCTGTGTCCTCAGGTGAACCTCATGATTCATATTCCTTGCAGACAAAACTGGTCATTTGCATCCTTTGAGAGGGTCATTGAGGCCACTTGGAGGTTTCTCTGTGTCCTCAGGTGAACCTCATGATTCATATTCCTTGCAGACAAAGCTGGTCATTTGCATCCTTTGAGAGGGTCCTTGAGGCCACTTGGAGGTTTTACCTGTGTCCTCAGGGTCACCAGAGTGATGCAAATGATTCCTGTAGGCTGCCATTTTTCCTCTGGAAATCCATCCCTCCTCCCACCTCATTCCAAGGGTCTTCATCCCAAATTGTACAGCTAAAAAGTCCGTAGAGATTTCATTTCATTTATTGATCTTGTATGCTGCCCACTCCCGGAGGACTCCGGGCGGCTTACAAAAAACAAGGGAAGGGGATAATACACAAAACAACATGATAAAATACACAACAGTCATAATTTCCGAGGGGCTGGATATTTCGAAAGCCCCCCGGCCTGCTGGAGCAGCCAGGACTTAACGGCTTTGCGGAAGGCCGGGAGGGTAGTAAGGGTCTGGATCTCCATGGGGAGATCGTTCCAAAGGGCTTCTAAGCCATCCAGGTCATGTTTGTCCCAAAGCTGCTTTTTTCAAGAGGCAACTGGATTTTTTTGTTTTTTCTCTTAATTATTGCCTTGTTGCCTCCATTCTAGCATGAGGGTCTATTTTTATTTCTTTTTAATTGCGGAGCTTCGTTCCGCCTTTCTGGGCCGGACGCCTTAATGAAAGTTTGATTTGATTTGCGCCCCATTCCGTCAGGGCCTAGCCCAGAGCCTGCACTCGCTTCGTCTTCCTCCCTACAGCCCCCTTGGGTGCAAAAAACTCTCCATGTGCATCTCTCCCCAGTCGGAAATGAGAAGCGTCTGTTTTCTCTTGAGCAGCCTCTCGTTTTTCACAATCCACGTCTGGCCTCTTAATTTCTTTCAACCGTCGCTTGGCTGCAAACGTCAGATGGCGAACTCTGTTTCCATTTCAATGCTGCCTGCTGGCATGTTGGATAGGAGAAGGTCTTGATCCGGACGTCGTTTGGTGTATTGGGGTACATGTGAATTCAAAAAACAAAGACACCAAGGTACAGGTAGCCTTCCACTTATTGGGGTTCATTTCGCGACTGTTCCAAGTTAACAACGGGACCGGGAAAAAGTGACTTACGACCGTTTTTCACTGTTACAACTTTGGCAGCACGGGTCATGTGACCCCATATATGTTCTATTTATACATTATATACTATATGTATATGAATATAATATAATATAATATATAATATAATTAATATAATTAATATAATTAATATAATTAATATAATTAATATAATTAATATAATTAATATAATTAATATAATTAATATAATTAATATAATTAATATAATTAATATAATACAACACAACACAACACAACACAACACAATACAATATAATAATATAATACAATACAATAATACAATAGTAGAGTTGGAAGGGACCTTGGAGGTCTTCTAGTCCAACCCCCTGCCTAGGCAGGAAACCTTATACCGTTCCAGCCAAATGGCTATCCAACATCTTCTTAAAGACTTCCAGTGTTGGGCCATTCACAACTTCTGGAGGCAACTTCTGTTCCACTGATTAATTGTTCTAACTGTCAGGAAATTCCTCCTCAGTTCTGAGTTGCTTCTCTCCTTGATTAGTTTCCACCCATTGCTTCTTGTTCTACCTTCAGGTGCCTTGGAGAATAGTTTGACTCCATCTTCTTTGTGGAAACCCCTGAGATATTGGGAGACTGCTATCATGTCTCCCCTGGTCCTTTTTTCTATTAAACTAGACATATAGGGTTTCCTGCCTAGGCAGGGGGTTGGACTAGAAGACCTCCAAGGTCCCTTCCAACTCTCTTCTGATTGAAATGCATCTCATTTAACAATGGAAGCAATGGAAGTTTTAGTTCCAATTATGGTCGTAAATCAAGGACTACCTGTATTGTGACCTCACCCATCCTTGTTGTTAGTTGCAAAATGGTGTCCAACCCATATGAAATGCAACACAACACCTATTGACAAGCCAATTGGGAAGCCAGATTCCCTTAACCGTGTGACTAAGTTTTAACAATTGCCACCATTCCCCAGGGATGGCCACCAAGGTCGCAAAATGGGGCAAGACTGGCTTGCCAACTGTCTCGCTCAGCAACAGAAACTTTTGAGCTCCATTGTGGTCGTAAGTCAAGGACTCGTGGTGCCTTGTTTCTCTTTATGCAAAAGCCAAACGGGGTTTGAGTATCTTCTGATGCTATTCGCTGCCAGTGGGATGTTTTAGTCCTCAAGGGAACTGGATTTGCCTCGGACAAAGTGGCTGGTGGGTTGTGGGAAGGTGTGATTTTTCTCAAGATTATATTGAAGCTCTTAATGGGGTGGACTGGCACTCTGCCCATTTCCAAACTTGTGGCCGGCTGGTTTAGTCATCGGATACCCAGATAGCTCAGTCGGTTGCGCAAAGCTGTTTTCTCGGTGCCAGAAACTCACCTGCAGGCCGACGGTTTGATGGAAGAGGTGAGAATTGATGTTATCTCCGAAAAAGGCAAATCTTGCTGGGTGGCCTGTCTCCTTTCTTGGTGCCAGTCCCCGCGCAATTAAAACTGCCGGGTAAACATTGAAGTGGGCTTGGCCGGTTGCCTTTGTCCAAAATTGCAAGTATTTACAAGAATAGCAAGAGTTGGACGAGAACTTGGAGGCCTTCCAGTCCAACTACCTCCTCAGGCGGGAAGCCCTGGACCATTTCAGACAAATGGCCGTCCGGTCGCCTCTTTAAAACCTCCCATGGTTGAGCACCCACAGCTTTTGGAAGGAAGCCATGTCTGATTAATTGTCCTGATTGTCGAGAAATTTCTCCTTGGAGATGGTGACCTTTTGAGAGCTGCATGCAATGAAATTTCATTTTAATGTATGCGGATTAGCATACATTCAAAGTGACAATAAAGTTATTCCTTCCATCCATCCATCCATTCATCTATCACCTACCTATCTACCTACCTACCTATCTACCTATCCATATCATCTTTCTGTCTCATCAATCTATCTGTCTATTTGTGTGGATGGATTGATAGTAGATACAATGAGATAGATAGATAGATAGATAGATAGATAGATAGATAGATAGATAGATAGATAGATAGATAGATAGAGATAGATGATAGATGGATGGATGGATGGATGGATGGATGGATGGATGGATGGATGGATGGATGGATGGGGGATCTGCCTATCTATGAATATCAGGTGTTGAGTTTAAAGAGTGATTCCTTCCAGACCTCCAGCAGGAAATAATAATACAATAGGAGAGTTGGAAGGGACCTTGGAGGTCTTCTAGTCCAACCCTAGGCAGGAAACCTTATACCGGTTCAGACAAATGGCTATCCAACATCTTCTTAAAGACTTCCAGTGATGGAGCATTCACAACTTCTGGAGGCAAGTTGTTCCACTGATTCATTGTTCTCACTGTCAGGAAATTCCTCCTTAGTTCTAAGTTGCTTCTCTCCTTGATTAGTTTCCACCCATTGCTTCTTGTTCTGCCCTCAGGTGCTTTGGAGAATAGCTTGACTCCCTCTTCTTTGGGGCAACCCCTGAGATATTGGAAGACTGCTATCATGTCTCCCCTGGTCCTTCTTTTCATTAAACTAGACATACCCAGTTCCTGCAACCGTTCTTCATATGTTTTAGCCTCCAGTCCCCTAATCCTCTTTGTTGCTCTTCTCTGCACGCTTTCCAGAGTCTCCACATCTTTTCTACATCCTAGCGACCAAAACTGAATTCAGTATTCCAAGTGTGGCCTTTCCAAGGCTTTATAAAGTGGTATTGACACTTCACGTGATACTGAATAAAACTCTATTTACTACCCATAGGTATCTCTTCCTCTGCATAGACCTTCATGCTGACCCATTTTTCTATTCCTTTCCTCAGGATAAAGCAGCTTTGGACGAACGGATTGCGTATTTCAAAACCTACCTGGAGACCAAAGGGGCAGCTTTGAGCCAGACAACAGAATTCCTCCCTTTCTATGCCCTGCCTTTTGTGCCCAACCCTATGATCCACCCGTCTTTCAAAGAGCTTTTCCAGGTAAGTCCTTGATTTGATCGGGAATGGTGGCTCCTCGGTCTGGATCGATGGGTGCGACACTTACCGTATTTTTGGAGTATAAGACGCACCTTTTCCCCCTTAAAAAGAGGGTAAAAATCTGGTGCGTCTTATACACTGAATACAGCATTTTTGGCCTACCAAAACCCCACCCCCTTTGCAAAAATGGATGTGCATAGCCTTTAGGAGGCTTCCAGAGTGCTCCTTCAGGCTGGGGGAGGGCAAAAACGAGCATGCCCCCCCCCCCTTTTTTTGGTAAAAAATGAGGCTTGCAAAGGGTTTGGGAAGCCTGCAGAGTGCAAAAACTTTTTTAAAAAACAGTTTACCTCTTCAAAATCATGGTGAGTCTTATACTCTGGTGCGTCTTACAGTCCAAAAAGTACAGTAGCTTTGGCAAAGTTGAATACAGATAGTCCTTGACTTACAACCATTTGTTTAGCGGCCGCTCAAAGTTACAACGGCACTGAAAAATGCTGACTTAGGGCCGTTTTTCACACTTACGACCTTCTGTGATTTTTGCTTCTACTTGTGCCTCTTGTCCTTGTCCTTGTTACCACGTTGCAAGAGCTGCATGGGTATTGTATACATGCATCACGTTTTATATTATCGTATATAAACAAGTTTCTTCTATAAATGAATCTGGCTGAATTATTTACTTGTGTGCCGGTTGGATCCCTGCAAATTTCGACATAATATCTGTCAGGGTTCCAAATAGCATCCGAAAGTAAATCAGAGTCCGAGGCAAAGGATTCCTCAAAGTTCCAATTTATAAAGAGAGCCATGTTGGCACATCTGGGAAAACCCCAAATCTGAATGCTTCCTTGTTTTCCCCTCCCAGTTGAAACTTCAAGATCTTGCCCCCACATCCACAATTCCATCCCATGGTCCAATCTCCCACTGCCATGCTGGCAATTCTACCCATCCAGTTCCGGTCAGGTGCAGAGGTGCAAAGACAAAGGATGACCTTGGCTTTTGAGAAAGAATGTTGTTATGGCTACATAGCATCTAACTCCATACAATTCCTCCTCCCATTTTCCCACCATAGAAAATGCAGAGTAGAATAATAGAGAGTGTGGCAGGCCTAAGATCCAAAAGGAAAGATGGCTGCAGGCCTGACACAATCCGGCTGAATTATTTACTTGTGTGCTGGTTGGATCCCTGCAAACTCTTGACATAATATCTATCATTCAGACCGGCCCAACCTCTGTTAGTTCTGAAAGAAAACCTCTTAAAATAAATAAAGCTAAAATAAGCCTCTCTTCAGAGCCCTCCATTAACAGTCCATTGTTGTATTTAACTCGCGCAAACTCCACTAACGTCTTCCGGTGCTTTATAAAATTGCCCTAAATATTATCTCTGAGCAATGCCGTTAATTTCGCAGGGTTTCAATGAGCTGGCAGAGAGAGAGCAAAGCTATTGAGCTCTGCGTTAATTCGGCAACAATTCTCACCGTGCGTTTTGTTTTGCAGGATTCGTGGGAATCTGATCTGAAAACGAGGCTGGAAGAATTTCTGTCAGCCACACTCAAGGCCAGCGACAGCCCGAGGCTCCTGACCTTATATGTATCCTTCCGAAAGTGTCTTATAAGCGAATCCAGTTGTACCCACTGAGAAAGAACTCTTTTAAATCCCGTAGAGGAATGCCCGTTTTAGATAACAGGATGTTATCGCACGATATAACTGGAGGAAAACATTTTCTCAGGCTGGGAATAACAAGAGCCTCTGGCGGCCTCCAGCGGCATTTGTGTGTCTCGCAGGAGGAGCAGCGCTTCTGATTCACTGCTTTATTTAATTGCTATGTTTTTATCGACTGGCTAATCAACATGATAATTATACATTGAAAGCTGATTATTAGATGGGGATTCCAGATAGTGCTTGATGTTCTGTCTTTTAAGACATAATTTATTGATCCTTGTCCTAAAGGTGCTTTTTTCAGGAGGCAACTGGACTTTCTCATTTTTCCTTTTTTTCTTTTTTTTCTTTTAGTATATTTTCATTTTCATTTTCATACACTCACATGTATACCCCATACAGTATTAAACAGTAATTGCATCAATTCCTCTTGTCGACAATGCCCCAGAAAATAAAAGCCCAATATACCTCTTCCATTCTCCATACACCTCTTTCTTCCACCACCCTCCAACTTTCTGTTTAACTGTTTATTTCATTTGTATGCCACCCTTTTCCCCCGAGGGGGACTCAGGGCGGCTCACAACTCAAAACAAGGGAAGGGGGGATACAAACAATTTGACAACAACACAAAACAATACATAATTTAAAAGCGCAACAATCATACCATTCGAGATAGGGGCACGGTTTCTATCTTCCCTCCATCATCCCCCTCTACCCTACTTCCCCTCGCCCTCTACCACTCCTCTCTCCAGATCCACTCCCCCCATTCCCTTTCGCCTCCCCCCCCCCTCTCTCCCATCCCTCTCTACCCATCTTTCTTCTTTCCTACTCCTCCTCCCCTCGGTGTATTTCCACTATATGTTAATGTATTTGGCTTATCCTATTTTTAAAGAAAATAGGCTAGACACGATGTGTTAGATCTCAATGCAATGTGACTTCACATGTATACTGTTTTTCTCTTAATTTTTCTTTCTTTCTCATTTTTCCTTTTGAAGGCATTTTGTTTCTCATCCAAGAAACTTCTTCACTTTGAAGTTAGGGGGGGATAGCTGGTCATTTGAATATAGTGGGGGATAGCTGGTCATTTGCATTCTTTTAGAGGGTTGTTAAGACCACTGGAGGTTTGTGGTGCAAATGGTTCCTATAGTCTGCAGTTTTTCCTCTGCAAATCCGTGGGGGGGGGGACTGCAGGAGCGCACTTGGGTGACCCTGAGGACACAGATCAACCTCCAAGTGGCCTCAACGACTCTATAAAGGATAGCAATAGCAATAGCAGTTAGACTTATATACCGCTTCATAGGGCTTTCAGCCCTCTCTAAGCGGTTGACAGAGTCAGCATATTGCCCCCAACAACAATCCGGGTTCTCATTTCACCCACCTCGGAAGGATGGAAGGCTGAGTCAACCTTGAGCCGGTGAGATTTGAACAGCCGAACTGCAGAACTGCAGTCAGCTGAAGTAGCCTGCAGTGCTGCATTTAACCACTGCGCCACCTCGGCTCCTGCAAATGACCAGCTTTGTCTGCAAGGAGGATCACTCCTTCCCTTCCCCACCATCCAGTCAGAGCTGAAGAAGCTCCTTGGAGGAGAAGCGAAACGTCTTCGAAAGAAAAAACAAGGAAGTCCAGTTGTCTCCTGAAAAAAAATCACCTTTGGGACAAACACGGCCTGGATGACTGAGAATCTCTACAGACTATTGCCGATCCTTAATCCAAAGATTGAGGGAAAGGAAACGGTTTGTAAGAAGCAGCATTTGGGGGGGTGGGGGTGGGGGAAGAGACCTGACTTTCTCCCAATTTGCTGATCCAATCACCTCCTTTCCCACCAAAGTACAGATCTTTATCTGATAGAAGAGGATATTTGTAGCTGAGGGATGAACAGTGAAGTCCTTGGTCCCCTCTGAACTTGTGGGGTTCCTTGCAGACATTTCGTGCCCAACTAGGGAACGTCATCAGTGCTAGATGAGGGGTGGGGGTCATGGAGAGGGTTCCACCACAAAACCGCGGTAGACTAAAGCGCGCTCGACGAAAGCGCGTACGTGACGTCATCACAGCGCGACGAAAACAGCACGCTGTGAGCGGTAAACTTAAAATTAACGCGTAAATCTAAACCTAACCCCCCTAAACCTAACCCTAAACCTAACCCTAAGCCTAACCCTTAACCTAACCCTAACCCTTAACCTAACCCTAAACCTAAACCTAACCCTAAACCTAAACCTAACCCTAAACCTAACCCTAAACCTAAACCTAAACCTAACCCTAACCCTTAACCTAACCCTAAACCTAAACCTAAACCTAACCCTTAACCTAACCCTAAACCTAACCCTAACCCTTAACCTAACCCTAAACCTAACCCTAACCCTTAACCTAACCCTAAACCTAACCCTAAACCTAACCCTAACCCTTAACCTAACCCTAAACCTAACCCTAACCCTTAACCTAACCCTAAACCTAACCCTAAACCTAAACCTAACCCTAAACCTAACCCTAAACCTAAACCTAAACCTAACCCTAACCCTAACCCTAACCCTTAACCTAAACCTAAACCTAAACCTAACCCTTAACCTAACCCTAAACCTAACCCTAACCCTTAACCTAACCCTAAACCTAACCCTAAACCTAAACCTAACCCTAACCCTTAACCTAACCCTAAACCTAACCCTAACCCTTAACCTAACCCTAAACCTAAACCTAAACCTAAACCTAAACCTAAACCTAACCCTAAACCTAACCCTAAACCTAAACCTAACCCTAAACCTAAACCTAAACCTAACCCTAAACCTAAACCTAAACCTAACCCTTACCTTTATGTGAATCGGCTTGCTTTAAAAGCGCTTTTTAAAGCGCCCTTTTTTCTCCGCGGTCGTATTTGTCGCGCTGCTGATGACGTCAGGTACGCGCTTTAACTGGGCGCGCTTTAGTGGACCGCGGTTTTGACGGGTCACGCATGGAGAGAAGGAGGAAGAGGAGAACGATGATGGGGCCCTCAGTGCTCAGCTTCAAGGTTTTCTTGCAGGCGTTTCCTGACCCACCTAGGTAACATCATCAGTGCTAGAAGGGAGAGAGGGCGTCACGGAAAGGAGGAGTAGAACTGTGAGGTCCTTGGCGGTCTCTCCCTCCCTCCCTCCCTCCCCCTCAAGAAGAGAGGCCAGCCGGCTCAGGAATTCTGGGAGTTGAAGTCCACAGGCCTGAAAGGGGCCACAGCTGCCCATCCCTGCTCAACAAACAGCAACGAGAGGCTGATTTTCACCCAAAGCCCATTTTCCTGAGCTCTCATCCTCTCCCAATGCAGAAAGAGAACACGCAGTGCAGCCAAGGTAAATCCGTAGTAACTAGAAGAAGAATTTTGGACTTTTCAGCTCTCCGTAGTACAGGCAGTCCTCAATTTTACGACCACAACTGAGCCCAAAATTTATGGGGCTATGTGTCAGGGTTCCAAAAAACACCCCCCAACGAAATAAAATTCCCAGCCTTGAGTTTCCTCAAAAGTTCCACTTTATTAGAGATTTCACCTCGGCACATCTGGGGAAACCCAAATCTGAAAGCTTCCCGGTTTTCCCCACCCAGCTGAAAGTTCAAGATAGCCATAGCATAGCCATAGCAGTTAGACTTATATACCGCTTCATAGGGCTTCCTAAGCGGTTTACAGAGTCAGCATATTGCCCCCAACAACAATCCGGGTCCTCATTTTACCCACCTCGGAAGGATGGAAGGCTGAGTCAACCCTGAGCCGGTAAGATTTGAACCGCTGAACTGCAGCTAACAGTCAGCTGAAGTGGCCTGCAGTGCTGCACCCTAACCACTGCACCACCTCGGCTCTTTCCTCCCCCACCCACCAGTCCATCCCACGGTCCAATCTCCCACTGCCACACTGGCAGCTCCACCCATCCAGTTCCGGTCGGGTGCAGAGACAAAGATGACCTTGAATTTCTAAGAAGAATGTTGTTATGGCTACATACCACCCAACTCCGTATAATTCCCCCCAGTAGAAAGGGTGGCAGGCCTGAAATCCAAAAAAGAAAAGATCGCTTGCAGGCCCGACACTCTGTGAGGAGGTTGTTAAGTGAATTTTGCCCCCTTTTACGACATTTCACAGCATATTCGTTAAGGGAATTGCTGCCGTTCTTAAATCAGTAACACGGTTGTTAAATGAGTCTGGTTTCCCCATTGACTTTGCTCGTCGGTCGCAAGAGGGGATCACATGACTCCGGGACACTGCGACCGTCATAAATGTGAGTCGGTTGTCCACCGTCTGAATATAAATCCCGGGACCCTGGGGATGCAGCAATGGGAATAATTATGAACAATGGCCCTAAGTCACTTTTTTTCAGTGCCGTTGTAACCTTCAACGGTCACTAAGTGAACCATTGTAAGTCGAGGACTACCTGTAGCTCTCCTGATGATAAGAGTATATAAGTAGTCCTCGGTTTCCAACCATAATGGAGCCTGCCCATCGGGGTCGTAAGTCGTGGTGTCCATAAAACAGGTCAGTAATGTGACTGACCTGATTTTACAACCTCTGGGTGTGTTTGCGTCTGTGCAGCGGTCGTTAAGTGAATTCCGTGTTTTTTAAATAAAGATTTGCTGTGGGGGCGGTTATGCCATATAACAGAAATACAGGGGGCCCTCAACGTGCAAATAGTTCATTTAGTGACTGTTCAGGGTTACAACATCACTGAAAAAAATGGCCTATGGCCCTTGTCCACACATACATACAACAGTTGAACAGTTGAGTATCTTGCTTAGCAACAGAAATTTTGGGCTCAATTTTGGTCGTACGTCGAGGTCTCTTTATAGTGATGCCGCTACCTGACATCCATATATTGTCCTCCAATTTTTTTTTAAAAAAAAATAATTTTGCAAAAATAAAATAAAAATGGAGATCAGCCTCTCCAGATTCCAGCAAAATCCCTTTGTTGCTAAGGTTTATTTTTTGATCTAACTTAAACCACGGAGAAAAACAGCAAAAGAACAGTTTTTGGAACAAACTGGGAACTATTATGCAACATCAGTTCTTACTACATCTCTCTCTCTCCCCCCCCCCTCTTCTCTCTCTTCTCTCTCTCTTATCTGTCTCTCTCTCTCTCCTCTCTCTCTCTTCTCTCTCTATCTGTCTCTCTCTCTCCTCTCTCTCTTCTCTTTTCTCTTTCTCTATCTGTCTCTCTCCCCCCTCTCTCCCCCCTCTCTTCTCTCTCTCCTCTCTCTATCTGTCTCTCTCTCTCCTCTCTCTCCTCTCTCTCTTCTCTTTTCTCTTTCTCTATCTGTCTCTCTCTCCCCCGTCTCTTCTCTCTCTTCTCCCTCTCTATCTGTCTCTCTTTTCTCTATCTGTCTCTCTCTCTCCTCTCTCTCTTCTCTCTTCTCTTTTCTCTTTCTCTATCTGTCTCTCTCTCCCCCTCTCTCTTCTCTCTCTCTCTCTCCCCCCTCTCTCTTCTGTCTCTTCTCTCTCTCTATCTGTCTCTCTCTCTCCTCTCCTCTCTCTCTTCTCTGTCTCTCTTTTCTCTATCTGTCTCTCTCCTCTCTCTCTCTCTCCCCCCTCTTCTCTCTCTTCTCTCTCTATCTGTCTCTCTCTCTCCTCTCTCTCTTCTCTTTTCTCTTTCTCTATCTGTCTCTCTCCTCTCTCTCTCTCCCCCCTCTCTCTTCTCTCTCTTCTCTATCTGTCTCTCTCTCTCTCTCCTCTCTCTCTTCTCTTTTCTCTTTCTCTATCTGTCTCTCTCTCCCCCGTCTCTTCTCTCTCTTCTCCCTCTCTATCTGTCTCTCTTTTCTCTATCTGTCTCTCTCTCCCCCCTCTCTCTTCTCTCTCTCTCTCCCCCTCTCTCTTCTCTCTCTTCTCTCTCTCTATCTGTCTCTCTCTCTCTCCTCTCCTCTCTCTCTTCTCTGTCTCTCTTTTCTCTATCTGTCTCTCTCCTCTCTCTCTCCCCCCTCTTCTCTCTCTTCTCTCTCTATCTGTCTCTCTCTCTCCTCTCTCTCTTCTCTTTTCTCTTTCTCTATCTGTCTCTCTCCTCTCTCTCTCTCCCCCCTCTCTCTTCTCTCTCTTCTCTATCTGTCTCTCTCTCTCTCTCCTCTCTCTCTTCTCTTTTCTCTTTCTCTATCTGTCTCTCTCTCCCCCGTCTCTTCTCTCTCTTCTCCCTCTCTATCTGTCTCTCTTTTCTCTATCTGTCTCTCTCTCCCCCCTCTCTCTTCTCTCTCTCTCTCCCCCTCTCTCTTCTCTCTCTTCTCTCTCTCTATCTGTCTCTCTCTCTCTCCTCTCCTCTCTCTCTTCTCTGTCTCTCTTTTCTCTATCTGTCTCTCTCTCCCCCCCCTCTCTCTTCTCTCTCTTCTCTCTCTGTCTATGTCTCTGTCACTTTCTCTCTTCTTTTTCTTTTGCTCCTTTGCAGAAACGTTACAGCAGCTCCACCAACAGCTGGTAGAATCCGAACGCAAAACCATGACCTACCTCAAGCGCTTCAACAAAATCCAGGCCGATTATCACAACCTCATTGGCGTCACCGCTGAGCTGGTGGATTCTCTGGAGGCCACGGTGAATGGCAAGATGGTAAGGACATCCATAGAGCAGGCACGATGGACGGGGGTCTCGGGCCCGTAGAGGTCAAAAAAGTCAAGAGTCAAAGCCCCACCCCTTTTTTTTTGCACATGTTGCATGCAGTACGTATAATTAAAAAAACCCAGAATAGAGCTTCAATTCAGAACAAATCACATGTGCTGTGATTTTAAATCTGTCTTTTTTAAATTATTTCTTCTTCCTCTTTTTGTAAGCCGCCCGGAGTCCTTCGGGATTGGGCGGCCTATAAATTTTATTAATAAAATAATAAAATAAATGTTCCCGTTTCCCTTTTTAATTATGCCTGAAAATCCCCAATTTGGGCGAAAAACCATTTAAGTTAAATAATTTAATTTAATAAATAATAAAGTTGTTCCCCCCCAGTTCTCACCAGAAGGGGTCACTGTTGAGTTGAGTATAAGGATGACTCTCACCAAGTTCGGAGAGGTTTGAAAATAGAATGCAGCTAAGCCTCCACTTGCGAACCCCAACTGAGCCCAGAATTGATGCTCATTGAAACCCTGCGCAATTAACGGCATTGCTCAGAGATAATATTTAGGGCAATTTTATAAAGCACTGGAAGACGTTAGTGGAGCTTGCGCGAGTTAAATACAACAATGGACTGTTAATGGAGGGCTCTGAAGAGAGGCTTATTTTAGCTTTATTTATTTTAAGAGGTTTTCTTTCAGAACTAACAGATGTTGGGCCGGTCTGAACGATAGATATTATGTCAAGAGTTTGCAGGGATCCAACCAGCACACAAGTAAATAATTCAGCCGGATTCTGTCAAGCCTGCAGCTATGTTTTTTTTTGGATCTTAGGCCTGCCACACTCTCTATTATTCTGCTCTGCATTTTCTATGGTGGGAAAATGGGATTGTACGGAGTTAGATGCTATGTAGCCATAACAACATTCTTTCTAGAAAGCCAAGGTCATCCTTTGTCTCTGCACTTCTGCACCTGACCGGAACTGGATGGGTGGAATCTGCCAGCATGGCAGTGGGAGATTGGACCATGGGGTGGGCTTGTGGATCTGGGGGCCAAATCTTGAACTAACCAGGAAGCTTTCAGATTCGGGTTTTCCCAGATGTGCCAATATGGCTCTCTTCATAAATTGGAACTTTGAGGAATCCTTTGCCTTCGACTCTGATTTACTTTCAGAAGCTATTTGGAACCCTGACATTAACCCGAATCTCATAAGTTAATAGAATAGAATAGAATAGAATTTTATTATGTGTATGCCGCCCTTCTCCGGGAGGACTCAGGGCGGCGAACAGTTCAAGGGGAAAAAGGGGAACATAAAAACAAAATGCAAATAATAAAGGTAAACAACAGTCACACAACCATACATGTCGAGAGGGGAGGGAACTCATCACCCCCAGGCCTGCCGGCAAAGCCAGGTTTTGACAGCTTTTCGGAAGGCTTGGAGAGAGGTGAGGGTCCGAATCCCTGCGGGGAGTTCGTTCCAGAGGGCCGGAGCTGCCACAGAGAAGGCCCTCCCCCGGGTAATAGCCAGGTGGCATTGGCTGGTAGATGGCACCCGGAGGAGGCCAACCCTGTGTCACTAATAAATTAGTGACTTGGTTGTTAAGTGAATCTGGCTTCCCCATTGATTTTGCTTTGTCAGGAGGTTACAAAAGTTGATTCGCTTAACAGGCAGGGTCTTAAAATGGGGCAGAACTCACTTAACAAATGTCTTTGCTTAGTGACATAAATGCTGGGCTCCATTGCATTGTCGTAAGTCGAGGCCTGCCTGTACTTTGAAGCTCCTTTACTGGTGGTGCCCTGGGCAGTTCTAACTTTGCTGTTTAACTCCCCCATCAGTGGAAAGGCTTGTGTTCAGCCTTCTCCACAACCACACAAAGCCTGTTTATCCTTCCAGTTGTTGTTGTTGTTGTTTTTAAAAGGGAAAAGAGTTCTAACTTTCCTTTTGGGGGTGGGTGGGTGGTTTCTTGCTCATCTCAGATCACCCCCGAAGACCTTCAGAGTGTCTGCATGCGTCTCTTCAGCAACCAGATGAAACAAAGCGTCCCACACAGCATAGATTTCACCAGGCCCGGAACTGTAAGTATAACGGTGACTTTATCTGTGGATGTTCCCCGTGTTGTGTTTCTGTGTGTTTGGGCTAGAGCAGTGTTTCTCAACCTTGGCAACTTGAAGATGTCCGGACTTCAACTCCCAGAATTCCCCAGCCAGCATACGCTGGCTGGGGAATTCTGGGAGTTGAAGTCCGGACATCTTCAAGTTGCCAAGGTTGAGAAACACTGGATTAGAGACTCCCCACACTGCGTTCCTCACATAAATTAGGCCCAGAGCACCTGCGATGCTCGCACGAGTGCTGGCACGAGAGAGACCCAGAGCGCCAGCGACGCTTGTGTGAGTAAGGCCATGTTCTGACCGAGGCTTCCCAAGAGCATGAAGCAAACTCCTGGTCCCGACAAAAAGCCCTTTTATTAATTGACTGTGGATTCTGCTCCTTCCCATCCAGCAAAGTCTTTCAAGGGAGGATTTACAGTCACAGACCTCATCTGGCTTGGAGAGCTGCCAGGCCGATCTCTGCAGAACTTGGCAAGGAGTTTTGGAGAGTCACGAACCAATGAAGCGAACTAATGGTCTCCTGCAAACTCCACTCCCCTTTCGCTCCTCTTTTATTTCCTCCGGGAGGGGCCATTCATCGTCCACCTGTGGCCTTACTCCCAAGTCGACCCCTGTTCTTTAGCTCTTCCCTTCGTAGAGTTGGACGGGACCTTGGAGGTCTTCTAGTCCAGTGTTTCTCAACCTTGGCAACTTGAAGATGTCCGGACTTCAACTCCCAGAATTCCCCAGCCAGCATACTCAACTTCTTTCCTTCTGCATAATAGTATAAGGCGGCCATTTCTACAGCAACAAACGGATCTGATCGGTAAAACCCCAAATCAAAAATTTCTCTTTTCTTTTTCCACCTCGAGCAAAAAGTCCAGAAACGGTTTCCAAGTAGAAACCGAAGTGATTGTGAGGGGTTTTTTCCCCTCTTTAATCAAAGCAAATCAGTTTCACCATCTCTGCTAACTCCATCAACTTTTGCAGCCGTTCATCCCTGGTGGGAATCAAAGTGCCCTGCCGTGGTTCAGCCTTTAGACCCACCCAGAGATGTTCCTAACGGCTCCCCGCGATGTCCAACGCACAACTTTTCAACCCTTCCCTTACTGTGAAACTGCGTCGCTGCACGAAATCCCTAAAATGCTGGCTTTGCCTCTTTTATCTCGTTTCTTTACGCCACACACTGCAATTCTTTGTTCCCATTTCACACTCAAGAGAACAAGATTGCCAAGGGTGTGGCTTGACAAAGGCCACCGTGTTTTAGATTTTATGATTCCCAGCCAGCTTGTGCAATCCGGTGGAAATAGCCGTATCGGCATAAACGAAGCGAAGGCAGTGTCTTTTCGTGGTTCTGAGCAGAGTTTGATCAGGAATTTAAATTCAGAAGTTTTATCTTGGGTAGAAGGGCTACCGGCTTCAGCATGAAAACTGGCTTGACACGAAAGCCAGCTGGGTAACTATAGGTCAATCACCAGGAGGCTGGGAGTTTTTAGTCCTGCATTAGACATGAAAGCCAGCTGGGTAACTGTAGACCAATCACCAGGAGGCTGGGAGTTCTAGTCATTCATTAAACACGAAAGCCAGCTGGATAACTGTAGACCAATCACAAGGAGACTGGGAGTTTCTAGTCCTTCATTAGACACGAAAGCCAGCTGGGTAACTGTAGGCCAGTGACCAGGAGGCTGGGAGTTCTAGTCCTTCATTAGACACGAAAGCCAGCTGGGTAACTGTAGACCAATCACCAGGAAGCTGGGAGTTTCTAGTCCTGCGTTGGACACAAAAGCCAGCTGGGTAACTATAGGCCAGTGACCAGGAGGCTGGGAATTGTAGTCCTTCATTAGACACGAAAGCCAGCTGGGTAACTGTAGACCAATCACCAGGAGGCTGGGAGTTCTAGTCTTTCATTAGACACGAAAGCCAGCTGGGTAACTGTAGACCAATCACCAGGAGACTGGGAGTTTCTAATCCTGCGTTAGACACGAAAGCCAGCTGGGTAACTGTAGGCCAGTGACCAGGAGGCTGGGAGTTCTAGTCCTGCATTAGACACGAAAGCCAGCTGGGTAACTGTAGGCCAGTGACCAGGAGGCTGGGAGTTCTAGTCCTGCATTAGACACGAAAGCCAGCTGGGTAACTGTAGGCCAATCACCAGGAGGCTGGGAGTTTCTAGTCCTGCGTTAGATACGAAAGCCAGCTGGGTAACTGTAGACCAATCACCAGGAGGCTGGGAGTTTCTAGTCCTTCATTAGACACGAAAGCCAGCTGGGTAACTGTAGGCCAGTGACCAGGAGGCTGGGAATTGTAGTCCTTCATTAGACACGAAAGCCAGCTGGGTAACTGTAGACCAATCACCAGGAGGCTGGGAGTTCTAGTCTTTCATTAGACACGAAAGCCAGCTGGGTAACTGTAGACCAATCACCAGGAGGCTGGGAGTTCAAGTCCTTCATTAGACACGAAAGCCAGCTGGGTAACTGTAGTGTAGACCAATCACCAGGAGGCTGGGAGTTCTAGTCCTTCATTAGACACGAAAGCCAGCTGGGTAACTGTAGGCCAATCACCAGGAAGCTGGGAGTTTCTAGTCCTGCGTTGGACACAAAAGCCAGCTGGGTAACTATAGGCCAGTGACCAGGAGGCTGGGAATTGTAGTCCTTCATTAGACACGAAAGCCAGCTGGGTAACTGTAGACCAATCACCAGGAGGCTGGGAGTTCTAGTCTTTCATTAGACACGAAAGCCAGCTGGGTAACTGTAGACCAATCACCAGGAGACTGGGAGTTTCTAATCCTGCGTTAGACACGAAAGCCAGCTGGGTAACTGTAGGCCAGTGACCAGGAGGCTGGGAGTTCTAGTCCTGCATTAGACACGAAAGCCAGCTGGGTAACTGTAGGCCAGTGACCAGGAGGCTGGGAGTTCTAGTCCTGCATTAGACACGAAAGCCAGCTGGGTAACTGTAGGCCAATCACCAGGAGGCTGGGAGTTTCTAGTCCTGCGTTAGATACGAAAGCCAGCTGGGTAACTGTAGACCAATCACCAGGAGGCTGGGAGTTTCTAGTCCTTCATTAGACACGAAAGCCAGCTGGGTAACTGTAGGCCAGTGACCAGGAGGCTGGGAATTGTAGTCCTTCATTAGACACGAAAGCCAGCTGGGTAACTGTAGACCAATCACCAGGAGGCTGGGAGTTCTAGTCTTTCATTAGACACGAAAGCCAGCTGGGTAACTGTAGGCCAGTGACCAGGAGGCTGGGAGTTCTAGTCCTTCATTAGACACGAAAGCCAGCTGGGTAACTGTAGGCCAGTGACCAGGAGACTGGGAGTTCTAGTCCTTCATTAGACACGAAAGCCAGCTGGGTAACTGTAGACCAATCACCAGGAGGCTGGGAATTCTAGTCCTGTGTTAGACACGAAAGCCACCAGGAGATTGGGAATTAGTTCAATTCATCAGGGTGAAGATCTGCTCCTGACTTCTGGCCAAGGAATTGCGGCTACAGCATGGCGTTTAGAAGATATCGGCCTGGCAGCTCTCCAAGCCCGTGGTTGTCAATTCGCCCTTGAAAGACTGTTTTCCCGGGACTTTGCTGGATGTGAATGAGAGGAATTCACATGAGCTTCATAAAAAGGGGTTGGGGGGTTGGAGACAAGGAGTCTGCTTGGTGATCTGGTGAAGCCTAGATCAGAATATCTATGAGTGGATCTCCTGAGCTGCATCTTCCCCCCCTCCCCCCCTTGAAGCCCTCCTCCCAATTCTTTTCCAAGGCTGTGGGCGAGTCCCTGGTACCCAGCGGGAGGATGCTGAACCATCTTATAGCAATAGCAGTTAGACTTATATACCGCTTCATAGGGCTTTCAGCCCTCTCTAAGTGGTTTACAGAGTCAGCATATCGCCCCCAACAACAATCTGGGTCCTCATTTTACCCACCTCGGAAGGATGGAAGGCTGAGTCAACCTTGAGCCGGTGAGATTAGAACCGCTGAATGCCAGATAACAGTCAGCTGAAGTGGCCTGCAGTACTGCACCCTAACCACTGCGCCACCTTGGCTCTGTTGAAGGTCCCATGTGATTTCCTCTTGAGGGGAACCACAAAACATGGCGGGGACCGTTAGCGCTTAAGTTTCCCGGAGCGGAAACCCTGCCTCCCTTCGCCTTTTTAAAGATCGCTTTGATTCATCTTATCTTGTGTGCCCGGCTGAAGAAAGCCAGATAAAAATATGCGCAATGATTTTGGCTTCTCTCTTTTTTTAAAAATTGCTAGATTGAGAATAGAATAGAAGAGAATAACGGAACTGGAAGGGACCTTGGAGGTCTTCTAGTCCAACCCCCTGCTTAGGCAGGAAACTTCTCATCCATTTCCTCTCTAAGCTCCTTGCTTTGTGGCGTCATCCTCTCGGCCTTCAATTCAATCGAAATGCGGGCGATGTTTTCACAGCGGGTTGCCAAACACTAAATTCAGTGTTTCTCAACCTTGGCAACTTGAAGATGTCCGAATACTGGCTGGGGAATTCTGGGAGTTGAAGTCCAGACATCTTCAAGTTGCCAAGGTTGAGAAACACTGCACTAATTGGAGCTCCAATAGCAAATTTCTGAACGTTTTGCAGCAGGCAGCCTTCCCGTCTACTTCGTGGCACAACATTTTGTGGCTTCGTTGAACAGCCGGCCCTTCAGTTCAGTGCCAGGCAGCATATACAGGTTGCCCTCGATTTACGGCCACAGTGGAGCCCCACATCTCGGTCGTTAAGTGAGAGAGAGATGTGTGAAATCAGTTTGCCCCCCTCCCCCTTCTACGACCTTCCTTGCCACAACGGTTAAGTGAACGGCTGCAGTTGTTAAATTCGTAACACGGTCGTTAAGTGAATCTGGCTTCCCCGTTGACCGTCATAAATATGAGTCAGTGGCCAAGGGCCTGACGTTTGATCCCATGGCGGTGGATAATTCACTCCCTGCATCCCCTAAAGATGGCAGTTCAATAGCTCTTGGCTCACCTGTTTAATTATCAATCGTCCTTTTTCCCAGCCTCACGTTATAAGAAATAATTGCTAGAGAACATGAACATTAAATAGCAATAGCAATAGCAATAGCAATTAGACTTATATACCGCTTCATAGAGCTTTCAGCCCTCTCTAAGCGGTTTACAGAGTCAGCATATCGCCCCCAACAACAATCCGGGTCCTCATTTTACCCACCTCGGAAGGATGGAAGGCTGAGTCAACCTTGAGCCGGTGAGATTTGAACAGCCGAACTGCAGAACTAGCAGTCAGCTAAAGTAGCCTGCAGTACTGCACTCTAACCACTGCGCCACCTCGGATTAATAAAAGAGAGTGTTTCTAGCTCAGGGTTGAACTGAGGGGTCCTTGGTACGTGTAGCCTTCCACTTACGACCACAATTGGGCCTAAAATTAATGTTGCTAAGAGAGACCCCATCCCCTGCCACCCTCCAAATTGCACCCCAGTGTGTCTTCCCTTTCCAGCTCCATCACATTCCTCGCCCTTCTGTCCAGCAAAACACGTTGTTAAAAAAAAAACCTCGCGAGTTTGAGAAGTTTTGAAGGCTTTTTTTTACAACATGTTTCCCTGGACAGAACAGCGAGGAGCGAGACGGAGGTGGAAAGGGAAGACGCACATCTCACTTCTCGCCCGTCCCACCTGCCACCTGTCAGAGATCTAAGCCCCCTCCAATTATAATAAGACCAAGGCTATATTTCGGGGGCCCAAAGAAAATAAGATCCTGTCTTATTTTCAGGGAAACACGGTGGGAGGGATGTGGGAGGAAGCCGGAGCAGGAGGAGGGCTGTGAGGTCCTTGGTGCTCTCTGAGCTTGGTGGCTTTCTGGCAGACATTTAATGACCCAACTAGGTAACGTCGTCAGTGCTAGGGGGCAAGGTGTTTCGGGGAGAGGAGGAGGGGGAGAAAAAAGGAGAAGGAGAAGAAGAAAGAGAGAGCGTAAAAAAGAAAAAGAAAGAAAAGGAAGGAAGAAAGAAAGAAGGAAAGAAGGAAAGAAAGAAAAAGGACTGTGGGCTCCTTGGTGCCCTCTGAGCTTGGTGGCTTTCTTACAGACATTTAATGACCCAACTAGGTAACGTCATCAGTGCTAGGGGGCAGGGTGTTTCAGGGAGAGGAGGAGGGGGGGAGAAAAAAGGAGAAGGAGAAGAAGAAAGAGAAAAAGAAAAAGAAAGAAAAAGAAGGAAGAAAGAGAAAGAAAGAAAAGAAAGAAAGAAAGAAAGAAAGAAAGAAAGAAAGAAAGAAAGAAAGAAAGAAAGAAAGAAAGAAAGAAAAAGGACTGTGGTCTCCTTGGTGCTCTCTAAGCTTGGTGGCTTTCTTGCAGACATTTAATGACCCAACTAGGTAACCTCATCAGTGCTGGAAGAAAAAGGGATGTGCAGGGTGGAGGAGAAGGAGAAGAGAGGGGAGGAGGAGGGGAGGAAAAGGAGGAGGAGTGTGGAGTCCTTGGTGCTCTCTGAGCTTGGTGGCTTTCTTGCAGACATTTAATGACCCAACTAGGTAACCTCATCAGTGCTGGAAGAAAAAGGGATGTGCAGGGTGGAGGAGAAGGAGAAGAGAGGGGAGGAGGAGGGGAGGAAAAGGAGGAGGAGTATGGAATCCTTGGTGCTCTCTGAGCTTGGTGGCTTTCTTGCAGACATTTAATGACCCAACTAGGTAACCTCATCAGTGCTGGAAGAAAAAGGGATGTGCAGGGTGGAGGAGAAGAGAGGGGAGGGGAGGAGGAGGGGAGGAAAAGGAGGAGGAGTGTGGAGTCCTTGGTGCGCTCCGAGCTTGGTTGCTTTCTTGCAGACATTTTATTACCCAACTAGGTAACACCATCAGTGTAAGAAGGGCATGGGGAATGAAACATCCGCAAGAAAAGGACCCAGGTCAGAGAGCATCAAGGATCCTTCATAAAAAATCAAGAAATCGAAGTTTCTGCGCATGGACTTTTCCAGTGTGGTTTTTCTCTTCTTAAATCAACTTTTTCATTTTAAAAAAAACACATTTATTTTATCCGTTATGTTTTATTTCTGGGTTTTTTCTCTTAACCTTTTTTGTTTTTCTCTCTTCATCTCTTTTACTGACTGTGTGCCTGTTTACCCCTCTAAAGGAATCTGGCTGTATGAGACCCTGTGAGGATGAATATGTAAGTTCCCATATCTCCTTTTTTTTCTTTTTCTTTTTGGTTCTTAAACCTTTCCACATTTCTCTACGCTGTCCTGTCTTCTTCTCTGCTATGTTCATGCCGGCGCATGCTTGTTCGGCCAGATCGATTCATTTGAACGATTGCATGGAAATTTTAACCAAATTAAAAGCCACCCTCGACAGTTACGAGTCAGATTATGGCTCTGTGTGGCACGTTATATGTTTATTTCTGAGCCTCTTCTTCAGCATGAACTGTCACCCAGGTGGCTTTAAATGTATATATTGGAATTCTTGTTGTCTCGACAAGTTTTGTTCATCGGGCGAAATATATTCGTTCGTTTCCTGGAATTTTTATGTTGTTCCACTTAGGCCTGCGGTATAAAACACTCCTATAAAATTAAAACAAATGTATAACACACCTGTTTAATCTCACAAACTGCAGGTAGTTATTGATTTACAACCCTTCCTTCAGTTCAAAGTTAGGTTGGCATTGAAAAAAGTGACTCTCGTGACCATTTTTCACACTTACGACCAGAGTCACTTTAATCAAAATTCGGCCCCTTGGCAACTGGCAGGTACTTATGACGGTTGTATTGTCCCAGGGGGGGGGTCACGCGATCCACTTTTGCGACCTCCTGACAAGGTCAGTGGGGAAGCAAGATTCACTTTTAACAACCGTGTGACCAGCTTAACACCTGCAGCGATTCGCTTAACAACTGTAGAAAGAAAGGTCGTAAAACGGGGCAAAATTCCCTTAAGAAATGTTTCACTTAGCAACATAAATTTAGGGCTCACTTTTGGTCGTAACTCGAGGAGCAGCTGTATCCAAAGACTCCAAAAAAGAATCCAAAGACTTCCTGCCCCAACAGGAAGAGGCCAACTCTAAACTGCTTTAAAAGCGCTATGAAGCGATATGTCAGTCTAAGGGCTATTGCTACATTAAGCACAAAGCAAATTAAAATCCTTCCCCTTGATGGCTCCGTCTTATGAACTGGTGCAAACATACATTTTTTTTTTGGAAAAGTTTATTTTTTATTCTCTTACACACAATTATAAGTATACATTCACCTAGTGTGTTATTCTTCTTCACATTTTTCATTCCTCTACATTTGTTATTCCATTTAATAGCTTATATATACAATTTGGGTTGCTTTATTTACCATCCCTCCTGTTGTAACACCACCTTTTTTCCCTTTCTTTTCTCCCTCCCTCCCTTCTCTACTTTCTTCTTTCCATTTCTCCTTCCCCTTCCTTCTTCCCTTACCTCTCTCCTACTCTTCCTCTTCCCCTTCCTACCCTCTCTCCTTCTCTTTCTATCCCTTCCATCTTCCTTAACGTCTTCCTTCCTTCCTCCTCTCCTTTCCCATCCTTCTTCCCTTCCTCCTACTCCTACTTCCTCCTCCCCTTCCTACCCTCTCTCCGTCTCTTTCACTCCCTTCCATCTTCCTTACCTCTTTCTTCCTTCCTCCTCTCCTTCCGCATCCTTCTTCCTCTTCCCCTTCCTACCCTCTCTCCTTCTCTTTCTCTCCCTTCCACCCTCCTTAACCTCTTCCTTCCGTCCTCATCTCCTTTCCCATCCTTCTTCCCTTACCTCTCCCCTACTCCTACTCTTTCTCTTCCCCTTCCTACCCTCTCTCTTTCTCTCCCACCTCCTTTACCCCTTCCTTCCTCCTCTCCTTCCCTTTCCTTCTTCCCTTACCTCTCCCCTACTCCTACTCTTCCTCTTCCCCTTCCTACCCTCTCTCCTTCTTTCTCTCCCTTCCACCCTCCTTAACCTCTTCCTTCCTTCCTCCTCTCCTTCCCCATCCTTCTTCCCTTCCCTTCCTCCTACTCCTACTCCCCTCTTTCCTTCTCTTTCTCTCCCTTCCACCCTCCTCTCCTTACCTCTTTCTTCTTTCCCTCCTCTTCCTCTCCTCCTCTCTTCCTTTCTTTTCTTGTTGTTATAGGTGTCTCTTTCAAATCTCAATTTATGTTTTCCTGGAATGGTTATTTCCACAAACCCAAATATAGTTTAGCATCATTTCTTATTCCCTTTCCTTCACTAATGTATCCTAACTATGTTTCCCCCCCCCCCTTTATATCTCACTTTTCAATATATACTTATGTATTAGTACTTTCTTTTCTGTTTCCCCTCTCTTTCCTCCCTTTCTCATTCAATAGTGCATCGTCTGGGTTCTGTATCTTCTCCTTACTTTCTTTTCTAAATTCCTGTCTCTAGCCAATCATAAAATCTTCCCCATGTCTTGAAGTGCACCGATTCCTCTGTATCCTTTATTTTCAGTGTCAACCTGTTCATCTCTGCACAGTCTTAATATCTTTTTTTTTTATTATCTCTTCGTCTGGTTCAAACGTACATTTGACAATTTGTGTCAGTCAATGTCCCTGGAAGGAATGGGGTTGCTGGGGCCTCCTAAGACCCACAGGGGAGTGTGTGTGTGTGTGTGTCTTTATTGCAAAAATTACCCAGGGGACAGAAATCAAAATGAATGACAGATCAATGCAGTGAGATATAGAACCCAATCCATCTGCAAAGCTGTCCTTTGCCATGAATGGCGAGCATTGTGCCCCCCCGGCGGGTTTTCAATTGACGGACACCACTTCTGAAACGGCTTTCCCCGCACTTCCCCCCCCCGCCCCCGGTCGGTGAGAACGACGCTCTTGTGTTACACGGCTTTCTGGCGTCCCAGGCGTCTGGGATGCTACGCGGAAACGAGAGTAATGCAATCTGCCTTTTGACATTTTCCTGCTTTTGTGCTCCCGGCCTTCCCCAGCTGGGTGGCTTATAATGGGCAGCGATTATTATAGAAGCTGCCCTGAAAGGCACGGGGGAGACAGTTGGGGAGGGGGGCGTTCAGAAAGACGGGGAATTGAGGACCCCCAGCGAGCTCTTTGCAATGGCCTTTGGAGGAATGTTGCACCTGGTGTCCAGATGAAGGGCTGGGAAGATGTCTGCAGATCCGTATAGTGTTTTTTTTTAAAAAGTTTTTTATTGTTTTTATTAAACCAAAAGCACAAAAAAAAAAAGAATCATCTTTCATGACATCTTGTAGAAGGCGTGTCAATTGGTTACAGGTACATTTCGTGCGTTCTCCCACAATCATTACATATATTTCATTCAGGTTGAGTTGTACATTTTAAAGTTTATGTATTTTACTATCACTGTATCACAATTTTCATGTAAATACAGTTACTTAAACGTGTTTTTCCCCCCTAAGATCATTTTTTATTTAAAGACACAACCACCTACTGGCATACTTTCGCAATCTCAATAAATCTGCCATAACTTCACGTCTTAATGTCATATTCTAAAAAAGAGTCAGTTAGGAGAATATCCAAGATTCCCTCTCCTTTTTCCCCCCCAAACTCACAAATTAACGCTTCTGTCCATTTTACTTTTACAGGTATCACACACCTGTATGTATCATTAAGTATTATCCATTAACATTTCTTTGTTGTTATTGTAGTTAACTAAAAAATTATCTGTATAGTTTAGTGAAAAGAAGGACCAGGGAGACATGATAGCTGTCTTCTACCATGTATCCCCGAAAATAAGCCCTCCCCCAAAATATTGCAAAACAGCAGCAGCCATGAGGTGACCACGTTCGCCACCTCCTGCACCTCAAAAATAATAAGACCTCTCCGAAAATAAGGGCAAACGCTTATTTCGGGGATCCAAAGAAAATAAAACTCTGTCTTGTTTTCAGGGAAACACAGTACATACCGTACTTTTCGGAGTATAAGACGCACCGGAGTATAAGATGCACCAAGGTTTTGAAGAGGCAATTTTTTTAATAAAGTAGGTAGGTAGATAGAGGGGGGGAGAGAGAGAGAAATACAGTAGGTAGGAAGGGAGAGAGTGTAGGTAGGTTGGTAAGTAGAGAGATAGAGAGAGAAATAGAGCATAGGTAGGGAGAGAGAGAGTAGTTAGGTAGGTAGGTAGATAACGGGATAGAGAGAGAGAAATACAGTAGGTAGGTAGGGAGAGAGAGAGGGGGGAGGTAGGATGGTAGGTAGAGGGATAGAGAGAATGAGAAATACAGTAGATAGGTAGGAAGAGAGAGAGAGTAGGTACGTAGGTAGATAGAGGGGGAGAGAGAAATACAGTAGGGAGGGAGGGAGAGAGAGAGAGAGAGAGTAGGTAGGTAGGGAGATGTTTCCAGGTGTATTTATCCATGTGCTGGAGAAGGAAATCGCTGACAATCTGCAGCACCTAAGACTTTGTTTCTGCTGGCACAGCACTTGATCAATGCAATTCTCATCAATCACTTTAACTAAAGAGCTTTCCGAAAGGAAAAAAAAAAGTTTGCACTCTGCAAACCTCCCCAAAGCGTTCAGTTTTTCGCTCATTTCTGCCCTCCCCAGCCCCCAGCAGCTCTCTTGAGAGCCTCCTAAAAGCTCTGCACGGCCATTTTGGTGAAGGGGGCGGGGATTCGGGAAGCAAAAATGCTGTATTCGGTGTATAAGACGCACCCAGATTTTCAGCCTCTTTTTTTGAGGGAAAAGGGTGCGTCTTATACTCTGAAAAATACGATGTACTGATTTTATTTTTCTCTCTCCTTCAACTCACAGGCTTCCACAATGTTAAGAGCATCGTTGGTCCCTGCGTAAGTTCTTTTATTTCCTCTCATCTCTGATTTGTCGTGTCATGAAATGTGGGTGGTTTGCGAAGTTCCCCAGCCAGCTTCCGTGCCTAAGGCAGAACTAGAACTCCCCGTCTCCTGGTGATCGGCTCAAAGTCACCCAGCTGGTTTCATGGCTAAAATGGGAGTGGAACTCACAGTTTCCTAATGATTGGCCCAAAATCACCCAGTCTGTTTTCGCGCCCAAGGTGGGACTAGAACTCCCCATCTCCTGGTGATTGGCTTAAAGTCACCCAGCTGGCTTTCATGCCCAAAGTAGGACTAGAACTCACTGTTTCCCAATATTTGGCCCAAAGTCACCCAGCTGGCTTTCATGCCTAAGATTTGACTAGAACTCACTGTCTCCTAGTGATTGGTCCAAAGTCACCCAGCTGGCTTTCGTGCCTAAGACAGGACTGGAACTCGCTGTTTCCTAGTGATTGGCTCAAAGTCAACCAGCTGGTTTAATGCCTAAAAGAGGACTAGAACTCCCTGTTTCCTAGTGATTGGCCCAAAGTCACCCAGCCGGCTTCTGTGCCTAAGGCAGGACTAGAACTCCCCATCTCCTGGTGATTGGCTCAGTGTCACCCAGCTGGTATCATGCCTAAGATGGGACTAGAACTCACGGTTTCCTAATGATTGGCCCCAAATCACCCAGTCCGCTTTCCGTGCCTAAGGTGGGACTAGAACTCACTCTCTCCCAGTTTCTAGCACGGTGCCTTAACCACTAGACCAAATTGTCCGTCTTTCCAAATGGAGGTCTGACAGGTGCCGAATCCCAGAACCGGACCACCGAGGACCCCTCAGCGCTAGAGGCCAGTTCCCTTGGCGGTCCAGACTGAGATTTCTCATTTTCCCACCGGGCTCAGAAGCCCCCCCCCCCCCTCTGTACACCGCCTGACTTTCTAGGACTGAACGAATGAAGGCGAACACGGGTGGACCTTCTAGGACTTTGACTGCTGGTTGCTCGCTTCACGAGCGCTTTGTTTCTGCAGGAAAGTACAGGACGTGCCCCTCCTGCCCTCTTTGGATTATGAGAAGTTAAAGAAGGACCTGAGCGACGGCAGTGACCGCCTGAAGGCTTTCTTGCTCCAGGCCTTGCGCTGGGTAAGTCTCCCTGTCAATCCGGGGGGGGGGGGTAGCTGTGGGAATTCTGGGAGTTGAAGTCCAGAGGTCTTAAAAGCCATCGAGGTTGAGAATCGACGGTGTCATGCCTGCATGCCATCTTTTTTGGGGGAGCTTCAGGCCTGCCACACTTTCTACTGCCTACTTTCTATTGTGGAAAAATGGGAAGAGGCATTATATGGAGTTGGATGATATGGAGCCATAACAACAGTCTTCTTAGAAACTCAAGGTCATCTTTGTCTCTGTACCTGGGCGGAACTGGATGGTAGGAATCTGTGTTCGTGGCAGGGTAAGATTGGACCATGTGATGGACTTGTGGGTGTGGGCCAGAGGTGGGTTCCTACCAGTTCGCACCTATTCAGCAGAACCGGTTCGTCAAACCTACCAAACCGGTTAGAAGAGGTTCCACCAGTGGACCCTGAAAGCAGGCCACACCTACAGAAGAGGCTCCAAACTTTTTTGAAACCCACCACTGGTCCTTGGATATGATTATTCTACACTATCATGCTCCTATTTATAAAACTCGGTGCCTCTGTGAAAGGTAAGGATGACTACTGCGTTTGTGGGGCAATCAGAACATTGCATGTGTTGAAGTTGTTTTAACGCAAACCAAAGATGCCTTTTAAAAAAGAAGTTTACATCCTATTCTTATTCATCCCGGTGCTGTGTGTGAGGTAATTTAAGGTGGTTCTGACAAGTGTCGTCGGCATCTTCATATCCGGTCACATGGGCGGCAAGCCACTCCCGTCCGGTCACATGGGCGGCAAGCCACTCCCACAAAGGAGGCCACACCCACAGAGTAGGTTCGAACAATTTTTGAAACCCACCACTGGAATCTCCCCTCCCCGTCCGCCCGCTGTAGAGAATTGAGAAGCCAAGTCAGGAAAATATTAGAATGTGCAGAAATGAATAGACTAACATTACTATGTAATGTTGGCTCTATCTAATAAAATGAAATTCAAGGGTGAAAAGAGTCAGGTTCTACATTTAGGCAAGAAAAACGAAATGCACAGGGACAGTATAGGTGGTACCTGGCTCAATAGTAGTAACCGTGAGAGGGATCTTGGAGTCCTAGTGGAGAACCATTTAAATAGGAGCCAGCCGTGTGCAGCAGCTGCCAAAAAAGCCAACACAGTTCTAGGCTGCATCAACAGAGGGAGAGAATCAAGATCCCGTGAAGTGTTAATACCACTTTATAAGGCCTTGGTAAGGCCACACTTGGAATGCTGCATCCAGTTTTGGTCGCCACGATGTAGAAAAGATGTGGAGACTCTAGAAAGAGTGCAGAGAAGAGCAGCAAAGAGGATGAGGGGACTGGAGGCTCAAACATATGAAGAACGGTTGCAGGAACTGGGTATGTCTAGTTTAATGAAAAGAAGGACTAGGGGAGACATGATAGGAGTCTTCCAATATCTCAGGGGCTGCCCCAACGAAGAGGGAGTCAAACTATTCTCCAAGGCACCTGAGGGTAGAACAAGAAGCAATGGGTGGAAACTAATCAAGGAGAGAAGCAACTTAGAACTGAGGAGAAATTTCCTGACAGTGAGAACAATTAATCAGTGGAACAGAAGTTGCCTCCAGAAGTTGTGAATGCCCCAACACTGGAAGTCTTTAAGAAGAGGTTGGATAGCCATTTGCCTAGGCAGGAAACCTTATACCGTTCCAAACAAATGGATATCCAACATCTTCTTAAAGGCTTCCAGTGTTGGGGCATTCACGACTTCTGGAGGCAACTTCTGTTCCACTGATTCATTGTTCTAAGGAAATTCCTCCTCAGTTCTAAGTTGCTTCTCTCCTTGATTAGTTTCCACCCATTGCTTCTTGTTCTGCCCTCAGGTGCCTTGATGCCTTGAATCTTCCACAAAGACCCAGACCGCCTTTGATCAAGCGTCTCCTTTAGAATAAGGGGCAGATTAACATGAAACCGGACAGAAAGTTGTGTTTTTCTGCTCAAAACGCCGAGTTCGCTTATTTAATTAACTGAGAGAGAAGCTGAGAGAGAATGTCTGGCCCACGATCACCTAGCCAGCTTTCATGCCCAAGGAAGACTAGAACTCACAGCCTCCTGGTTTCTAACTTGGTGCCTTTACGTTAAACCAAACTGATTTTCTGGCTTCTCGTCCCAGTTGGAATTTAGACTTGCTCAATTCTTCTGTTGATTTGCTTCCTCCGGGATTGGGCGGCCTATAAATCCATTAAATACAATACAATTTCTGCAGCCACCGCTCTCAGTCAGTGACTCCGAATGGCTTGCAGTTCAGAAAGAAAAAAAGCAGATGGCAATTAAACATACTAAAAACATTTTTAAACAAATATATAATATAAACAGCCAGATTAAACATAATATACCATAAGCTGCTTGGCCAGTTAGCAATTAAACATACTAAAAACATTTTTAAACAAATGTATAATATAAACAGCCAGATTAAACATAGTATACCATAACCTGCTTGGCCAGTTAGCAATCAAAACTGAAAAAGAGTTCAAAAGCCGCATGATAAGAATTCAGAATGCAGTCATTCTGGCTGACCATTTGCTGGCTGCTGCGGTGACATTCTTAGCCCTTAGGTGCTTTCGAATTCACAGGCACACCTCAACTTACGACCACAGTTCAGCCCAGAATTTCTGCTGTTAAGTGAGACGTTGAGCTTTCTCCCATTTTACGACCTTTCCTGCCTCTGTTGTTAAGCCAATCACTGCCGTCGATAAGTCGGTAATGCAATGGTTCAGTGATTCCGGCTCCCTCGTTGAACTTGGGCTTGTCAGAAGGTCGCAAAAAGGGACCGCGTGATCCAGGGACACTGCCACCGTCGTAAATGTGAACCAAAGTTGCTGAATTTTGATCACGTGTCTCACGAGGGGGGGGGATGCTGCAAAAGATCGCAACCACCGTATGAAAAATGGCCATTAAATCACCTTCTTCGGTGCCATTGTAACTTTGAACGGTCACTAAACCAATGGTTGTAAGTCAAGGACTGCAGGATGGTGTTTTTAGCCAAGGAAGAGAAAAGAGGCTGTGTGACGTTGTTTGCTCGGTCTTGGGTCCAAGTCGCTCTGGAGCAGTGGTGAAATTCATTTTTTTTACTACCGGTTCTGTGGGCGTGGCTTGGTGGGCATGGCAGGGGAAGGATACTGCAAAATCCCCATTCCCTCCCCACTCCAGGGGGAGGATACTACAAAATCCTCCTTCCCTCCCCACTCAGGGGGAGAATACTGCAAAATCCCCTTTCCCTCCCCACTCAGGGGGAGGATAATGCAAAATCCCCATTCCCTCCCCACTCAGGGGGAGGATACTGCAAAATCCCCATTCCCTCCCCACTCAGGGGGAGGATACTGCAAAATCCCCTTTCCCTCCCCACTCAGGGGGAGGATAATGCAAAATCCCCATTCCCTCCCCACTCAGGGGGAGGATACTGCAAAATCCCCTTTCCCTCCCCACTCAGGGGGAGGATACTGCAAAATCTCCTTTTCTTCCCCACTCAGGGGAAGGATACTGCAAAATCCCCATTCCCTCCCCACTCCAGGGGGAGGAAACTGCAAAATCCCCATTCCCTCCCCACTCAGGGGGAGGATACTGCAAAATCCCCTTTTCTTCCCCACTCAGGGGAAGGATACTGCAAAATCCCCATTCCCTCCCCACTCAGGGGGAGGATACTGCAAAATCCCCATTCCCTTCCCACTCAGGGGAGGATACTGCAAAATCCCCTTTCCCTCCCCACTCAGGGGAGGATACTGCAAAATCCCCATTCCCTCCCCACTCAGGGGGAGGATACTGCAAAATCTCCTTTTCTTCCCCACTCAGGGGAAGGATACTGCAAAATCCCCATTCCCTCCCCACTCCAGGGGGAGGAAACTGCAAAATCCCCATTCCCTCCCCACTCAGGGGGAGGATACTGCAAAATCCCCTTTTCTTCCCCACTCAGGGGAAGGATACTGCAAAATCCCCATTCCCTCCCCACTCAGGGGGAGGATACTGCAAAATCCCCATTCCCTTCCCACTCAGGGGAGGATACTGCAAAATCCCCTTTCCCTCCCCACTCAGGGGAGGATACTGCAAAATCCCCATTCCCTCCCCACTCAGGGGGAGGATACTGCAAAATCCCCCTTCCCTCCCCACTCAGGGGGAGGATACTGCAAAATCCCCCTTCCCTCCCCACTCCAGGGGAAGGATACTGCAAAATCCCCCTTCCCTCCCCACTCAGGGGGAGGATACTGCAAAATCCCCCTTCCCTCCCCACTCAGGGGGAGGATACTGCAAAATCCCCCTTCCCTCCCCACTCTGGGGCCAGCCACAGGTGGCATTTGCTGGTTCTCCGAATTACTCAAAATTTTCACTACCAGTTCTCCAGAACCTGTCAGAACCTGCTGGATTTCACCCGTACTCTGGGGGGTTTATACCCGAGCCCGTATGGCTTTGTTCCGCTTTCCGTGACTCCTTGAACTTTTAATCATTTCATTTTGAAAAATAAATCTCTCTTCCTTTTGCAGCGTTTGACAACTTCCCATCCGGGGGAGCAGCGGGACACCGTTCTGCAAGCCTACATCAACAATGATCTGTTGGACTGCTACAGTAATGGCCAGGTTAGCGTGGGGGTGTGTGTGAGATCGCTACCCTAGATCGGAGACCGAGGGCATCTTTGGGAGTCTTGATCTGCAACTGTTAACTTTTTTAAAAAATGATATTTTTATGGTTTTATATCATAAATTCCATTTCTGTTTCTATATTGAACGGTGTGTTCAAAGTGTTAAAATATAAACATCATAAGCAGTAATGGTATCCTATTTTCTTCACTATTGGTTCGGTAGCGGGGGTGGCACACACACACACACACGAGCATGGGCAGAAGGTCCCTGATGGCGTCTGGGTGGATGGCCGGAGTCTCGCGCTGCCGCCATTACCAGTTCGCCCAAACTGGTGCAGACTGGCAGATCATAATCATATATGCGACAATTATCAGTCGTTATTGAAAAATATACTATCTCCCATTGCAATAATCAATTAAATAACCATCCAGTTCTACATTGAACCGTGTGTTTTCCGTATGTCCACAGTTTTAAAATATAAACATCATAATCATTATAGTCATGTACATGTAAATATGCCACTTTATAATGCCTTGGTAAGGCCACACTTGGAATATTTGCATCCAGTTTTGGTCGCCACGATATAGAAAAGATGTGGAGACTCTAGAAAGAGTGCAGAGAAGAGCAACAAAGAGGATTAGGGGACCGGAGACTAAAACATATGAAGAACGGTTGCAGGAACTGGGCATGGCTAGTTTAATGAAAAGAAGGACCAGGGGAGACATGGTAGCAGTCTTCCAATATCTCAGGGGTTGCCACAAAGAAGAGGGAGTCAAGCTATTCTCCAAGACACCTGAGGGCAGAACAAGAAGCAATGGGTGGAAACTAATCCAGGAGAGAAGCAACTTAGAACTGAGGAGAGATTTCCTGACGGTTAGAACAATGAATCAGTGGAACAGAAATTGCCTCCAGAAGTTGTGAATGTCCCAACACTGGAAGTCTTTAAGAAGATGTTGGATAGCCATTTGTCTGTAACGGTATAGAGACTGGACAGCCACCTGTCTGAAATGGTATGGGGTTGGACTAGAAGACCTCCAAGGTCCCTTCCAACTCTGCTATTGTATTGTATTTATATATGATAATTATCAGTAGTTATGGAAAAATGTACTATCTTCCATTGTGATATCAATTATTTAACCATCAAAATATTTAGTAATCATTTTTTCTTTCTCATGTGGTCCATATTTCCCGTAAATCCACTCATCTAACCTCTGTGACTGTCAGCTAACCATTTGTAGAAAAGTTTCCCATGTCGCGAAATATTCCGAATCTTCTTTTTCTAGGTTAAACGAGGACCCAGATTCTTGGGGGCAGGAGGCTGACTCTTTAAACTGCTTAGAGAGGGCCGTAAAGCAAGACAAAGTAGTATATAAGTCTAAGTGCTATTGTCCTTCCTTCCTCCCTCCTTTCAGGGTGGAATTGCTATTGCTAAAATCCCAGCTGATCTCGCTTCCCCCCCCCCCTGCTAAATCTTGCCCATGTTTATTAAGCAAATCCATGGTCGTTATGTGGACAGAGTAATCATTAAGTGAATCCATTGTCATTAAGTAGACCCTGTAGTCGTTATGCAGATCCGTTGTCTGCAATGCACATGTTTTGCCGGAAACTGGTTGTAAAGCACTGTGGAGCTTCAGTCTGGATGCTCTTGCTTTTGCTGTTGTTTCATGTCAACTATTCCAGGATTAACTGCAACCATTTCAATTTTGGGGTTCTCTTGCAGAGGAGCGTCTTAATGCTGATCCAGTCCAAGTGCGAGGTTGTGCGCCAGTACACCGCCCGGCTCATCAATGCGTTTGCCTCCCTGGCTGAAGGTAAGAGGCGGCGCATAAAGTAGCTACTTGCACCTGGGGAAGTTCTCCCGAAGCTCATAGAAACCTCTTGTTATCGTTGTTGCTACCTGTGAAGTCGTGTCCGACCCATTGCAACCCCATGGACAACGTTCCTCCAGGCCTTCCGCTCCTCTCCCATCCTCTGGAGTCCATTGAGGCTCACACGGACTGCTTTGGTGACTCCATCCAGCCACCTCCTTCTCTGCCGTCCCCTCCTTCTTCTTTTGCCCTCCATCGTTCCCAGCATGAGGCTCTTTTCCAGGGAGTTCTTCCTTCTCCTTAGGTGGCCAAAGTACTTGAGATAGATAGATAGATAGATAGATAGATAGATAGATGGATGGATGGATGGATGGATGGATGGATGGATGGATGGATGGATGGATGGATGGATGGATGGATGGATGGATGGATAGATAGATAGATAGATAGATAGATAGATAGATAGATAGATAGATAGATAGATAGATAGATAGATAGATAGATAGATAGATAGATGCGAGTTGCGAAGTGGTGTCCCACCCATCGTGACCCCCATGGACAACATTCCTCCTGGCCTTCCTGTTCTCTCCCATCCTCTGGAGTCCATTGAAGCTCATGCCGACTGCTTGAGTGACTCCATCCAGCCACCTCCTTCTCTGCCGTCCCCTTCTTCTTCTTTTGCCCTCCATCCTTCCCAGCATGAGGCTCTTCTCCAGGGAGTCCTTCTTCCTTCTCCTTAGGTGGCCAAAGTACTTGAGATAGATAGATAGATAGATAGATAGATAGATAGATAGATAGATAGATAGATAGATAGATAGATGCAAAGTCATGTCCGACCCATTGCGACCCCATGGACAACGTTCCTCCAGGCCTTCCTCTCCTCTCCCATTCTCTGGAGTCCATTGAAGCTCACACCAACTGCTTGGGTGGCTCCATCCAGCCGCCTCCTTCTCTGCCGTCCCCTTCTTCTTCTTTTGCCCTCCATCGTTCCCAGCATGAAGCTCTTCTCCAGGGAGTCCTTCTTCCTTCTCCTTAGGTGGCCAAAGTACTTGAGATGATAGATAGATAGATAGATAGATAGATAGATAGATAGATAGATAGATAGATAGATAGATAGATAGATAGATAGATAGATAGATAGATAGATAGATAGATGATAGATGGATAGATATAGATAGATAGATGATAGATGGATAGATAGATAGATAGATAGATAGATAGATAGACAGACAGACAGACAGACAGACAGACAGACAGACAGACAGACTGACTGACTGACTGACTGACTGACTGACTGACTGACTGACTGACTGACTGACACACTCTCATACACACATAGTTGTTGCTGTTAGTCGTGAAATCGTGTCCGATCCATTGCGACCCCATGGAGAAGGTTCCTCCAGGCCATTGGGGATGGGGATATGGAATTGGGAATGTCTAGTCTAATGAAAAGAAGGATGGAGGGAGACAAAATAGCAGTGTTGCAGTATTTGAGGGGCTGCCACAAAGAGGAGGGGGTCCACCTGTTCTCCAAAGCACCTGAGGGGAGAACAAGAAACAACAGATGGAGAATAAGGAGAGAAGCAACTTAGAACTGAGGAGGAATTTCCTGACAATGAGAACAATTAACCAGTGGAACAGAAATTGCCTCCAGAAGTTGTGGATGCCCCAACACTGGAAGTCTTTAAGAAGATGTTGGATAGCCATTTGTCTGCAATGGTACAGGGTCTCCTGCTTGACCAGTGGACTGGACTAGTGAGAGTGAGAGTGATGTAAAGATACAGTATAGATGGTAGAGAGAGATACAGAGATGGATGGATGGATGGATGGATGGATGGATGGATGGATGGATGGATGGATGATGAGAGAGATGAGAGATAGAGTGATAGTGATGTAGAGATACAGGAGAGAGAGAGAGAGAGAGAGAGAGAGAGAGAGAGAGAGAGAGAGAGAGAGAGAGAGAGAGAGAGATACATATGTAGATAGAGAGATGATAGATACATAGAATAACTGTATTGTCACTTTGCATGTACACTAATTGGCATACATTAACATGACATTTCATGGCCTCCAGCTCTCAAAGGGTCACCACCTCCAATATACACTACATGAACATGACAACATAAACAAATACAAAATTATCCCTATGCCCACGTATGTTATATGAGGCAAAGAAACAGCCTAGTTCGGATGTATATGTGTCCGTAGGGAGGGAGAGAAAACACGGCAAAATTTGGAATGCAACTTCCGAGAGCTTTTGCGGTCTCTCTCTCTCTCTCTCTCCATTGCTCTCTTTCTTCTTCTGTTTCTCCCAGGCCGCCTCTACCTTTCCCAGAATCCCCGCTTGCTCCGCATGCTGGAAGGACGGTTGAAAGCGGAAGATAAGTTCTCCCTTACCCGGGAGAACGTCCTGGGAGCTTTGCAGAAACTCAGCCTCAGGTGAGGAATGGAGGGGTTGTGATGCTGCCTCACTTCTTTTTCCCCAAAAGTAAATTTCTCTTTCTTTCTTCCTTCCTTCCTTTCTGTCTTCTCTCTCTCTCTCTTTCTTTCTTTCTTTCTTTCTTCTCTCTTTCTTTCTTACTTCTTTCTTTCTTTCTTCTCTCCTTCTTACTTCTTTCTTTCTTTCTTTTTGTCTCTCTATCTCTGTCTGTCTGTCTTTCCTTACTTCCTTTTTTCTTTTATTTGTCCTCCCTCCCCCTCTCTCCTTCCTTCCTTTCCTTCTTTCCTTCTTTCTGTCCGTCTGTGTCTGTATTTCCTTCTTTCTTTTATTTGTCCTCCTTCCCTCCCCCTCCCTCCTTCCTTCCTTCCTTTCCTTCTTTCTTTCTGTCCGTCTGTGTCTGTATTTCCTTCTTTCTTTTATTTGTCCTCCTTCCCTCCCCCTCCCTCCTTCCTTCCTTCCTTTCCTTCCTTCTTTCTTTCTTTCTTTCTTTCTTTCTTTCTTTCTTTCTTTCTTTCTTTCTGTCTGTGTCTGTATTTCCTTCTTTCTTTTATTTGTCCTCCTTCCCTCCCCCTCCCTCCTTCCTTCCTTTCCTTCTTTCTTTCTTTCTTTCTTTCTGTCTGTGCCTGTATTTCCTTCTTTCTTTTATTTGTCCTCCTTCCCTCCCCCTCCCTCCTTCCTTCCTTCCTTTCCTTCTTTCTTTCTTTCTGTCCGTCTGTGTCTGTATTTCCTTCTTTCTTTTATTTGTCCTTTTCTTCCTCCCTCCCTTCTTTCTATTTTTTTCTGTCTGTCTTTCCTTCCTTGCTTCCTTTGTTTCATCTTTCTTTCTTTCTTTCGTCTTTCTTTTTTTCTTTTCTTCCTTTTGCTACAAAAGTATTCTACAAAGGAGTGAATATGAGCTGCGGCTAAACTAACGGATACAATTTTTTAAAAAAAAGAATGCCTCCAATTTCATTTCTGCTTCAAAACTGTTTCTAGATGTTGTGCTTGAGAGAGAAAGAAATGAAACTGGGACTCTCGTGCGATTCAATTAGATCAATTGGTTGCTATAGCAACGGCTAGTGTATATTACGTATGCAAAAGTTGAGGTTGTCAGGTTGCTATCTTTATTCTACTGTTCTAAACAGTGTTGGGAGATAAGGCTTTTTTTTTAAAAAAAAAAATATTTTCCTTTAACTCACACTTCTGCCTTCCCCTTTTCTCCTTTCCCCGCTGTCTTTATTTCCACTTGTATTTTATACTTTGCTAACTTTAAGGAAAATAATAATTAAAAAAAGAAATGAATCGAAAAAGGATATTCCAGATCAGGGGTCCCCAAACCTTTCGGGCCTCAGGGACCACTAAATTCATAATTTTAAATCCCGTGGACCACTAATAGGATCTGCCTGATGACCGACTGGGGTGGGTGTGGCTAGGTGGTCATGTGACTGGGTGGGCAAGGCCAATTTCTTGTCACTCACATCAAGGGGTGTCTCGCCGGCCTCTATTCGCCCCTCCGCTCCCAGCCCTTCCTCTCCTGCCCGCCCGGGCTCCTTAGGGCCCGAATAGGAAGCCGTTGCTGGAGCTGAGCATCCACCAGGAGAAAGAGCAATAGCAATAGCAATAGCAGTTAGACTTATATACCGCTTCCTAGGGCTTTCAGCCCTCTCTAAGCGGTTTACAGAGTCAGCATATCGCCCCCACAGTCTGGGTCCTCATTTCACCCACCTCGGAAGGATGGAAGGCTGAGTCAACCTTTGAGCCGGTGAGATTAGAACCGCTGAACTGCAGATAACAGTCAGCTGAAGTGGCCTGCAGTACTGCACCCTAACCACTGCGCCACCTCGGTTACCAAAACAGCTCAGTTCAAATTGGATCTGACCGAGAAGGAGGTTTCAGCAGAAGAACCTCACTGAGGACTAGGAGCATGGGCTTTCCAAGCAGAGGGAAGACCTGCAGGAGTGCAAGGCCAGGGGTTGGCGCCTGGAGGCTCAGTGGGCTGAGATGGTCAGCCAGTTCCAGGCCATGATGCCGTCCCACTGGAACGAGGCCCTCCGGCTCTTCGCCACCAGCGGCCCTTCCCTCCAGCCTTCGCCCAAAGCCCCCCACCAGGAGGATGAAGCAGACCCCAAGTGGGAATTTCTGCCCCCCTCCGACCCCCACAAAAAGACCCCCAAGGGGGAGACTCTCTGCAGCCACACAAGCGTTCATTGCACGTATCCGTCCCAGTTTGAGGACCCCTGATTGAGTGCAATGTAAAAAATGCAATTAATTTTTCTGTGGACCACCACAATCACCAGTTGGTGAACGCTGCTCCAGATTATGGCCAGTTATCTCTCTCTCTCCCCTGTGGGAGTTCCAAAGAGCCAAGGTGGCGCAGTGGTTAAATGCAGCACTGCAGGCTACTTCAGCTGACTGCAGTTCTGCAGTTCGGCTGTTCAAATCTCACCGGCTCAAAGGTTGACTCAGCCTTCCATCCTTCCGAGGTGGGTGAAATGAGGACCCGGATTGTTGTTGGGGGGGCGATATGCTGACTCTGTAAACCACTTAGAGAGGGCTGAAAGCCCTATTAAGCGGTATATAAGTCTAACTGCTAACTGCTAAAGGCCCCAAATAAATTAACAGTTTCCTTAATTGCACGAACTTCCTAAAATCAGATCCTTTATTTGCCGATAAGGTACAACTTCTTCTCTTGAGTGGGTCAAAAGCAATCGCTCTCAGAGAGTGGGGAAAACGTTGGAGTTTGAATTTGCTCCCTCCCCTACTTAGAAACTGAAGCCTGAGACTATATCAGTCCTGGTGAGATTTTAAAAAAGGCTCAATCCCGCTGCTTGCTGGAAAAAAAATTACTGGTGTATTTCTTTGCCCTAAACTGGTTTCTGCTGGGCTTGGCAGCATGGCTTCAATAGCCATGGAAGCCTGGAAGCCGTCCTTTGACATGGGCCTTCCTGCCTGCCACATTCAATGCCGTGGGAAAATGGGAGGGGGGATTATATGGAGTATGGGAGATAAAGGTAAAAGTTCCCCTCGCACATCCGTGCTAGTCGTTCCCGACTCTAGGGGGCAGTGCTCATCTCTGTTTCAAAGCCGAAGAGCCAGCACTGTCCGAAGACGTCTCTATGGTCATGTGGCTGGCATGACTCAACACCGAAGGTGCACGGAACGCTGTTCCCTTCCCACCAAAGGCGGTTGCTATTTTTCTACTTGCATATTTTACGTGCTTTCGAACTGCTAGGTTGGCAGAAGCTGGGACAAGAGAGACCGCCTGCTGCCAATTACCTCCCACAGACCCATTAGATCTCACAGGGTCGGCCTCCTCCGGGTGCCATCTACCAGCCAATGCCACCTGGCTATTACCCGGGGGAGGGCCTTCTCTGTGGCAGTTCCGGCCCTCTGGAATGAACTCCCCGCAGGGATTCGGACCCTCACCTCTCTCCAGGCCTTCCGGAAAGCCGTCAAAACCTGGCTTTGCCGGCAGGCCTGGGGGTGATGAGTTCCCTCCCCTCTCGACATGTATGGTTGTGCGACTGTTGCCTATTTTTATTATTTGTATTTCGTTTTTATGTTCCCCTTTTCCCCCTTTTGAATTGTTTGCTGCCCTGAGTCCTCCCGGAGAAGGGCGGCATACAAATAATACAATACAATACAATACAATACAAGTCACGGGAGCTCACTCTGTTACACGGCGCTAGGGATTCGAACCGCCGAACTCCGACCTTTCTGATCGACTAGCTCGGCGTCTGAGCCATGGAACCACCCTTGTACGGGAGATAGATAGGCATAATAACGTTACTTTCTCAGAGAGTCAAGGACACCTTGCCCTGCATCTTGAGTGGCGTGACAGTTGGGGACGGGGCATTGATTGGGCCATGGGATGGGCATGAGGGTGCTGGGGAAGGGCTTGGACTTTTACTTGAGTGGGGAAATCCTGGGAGCTTTCAGATTCGGCTTTTCCCAGATGTGCCAATATGACATCTCTAATAAAATGGAGCTTTGAGGAAACTCAACCCTCGGGGGTCTTCTTTCGTTGGGGGTGGGGGTCTTACTTGGGACCCCGATACCCATCTGCAGACCTCGTCCCTTGTCTGAAATGGTATAGCAGTGTTTTTCAACCTTGGCAACTTGAAGATGTCCGGACTTCAACTCCCAGAATTCCCCAGCCAGCATTCGCTGGCTGGGGAATTCTGGGAGTTGAAGTCCGGACATCTTCAAGTTGCCAAGGTTGAAAAACACTGTGGTATAGCATCTCCTGAGTGAGCAGGGGGCTGGACTAGAGGACCTCCAAGGTCCCCTCCAGCTCTGTTCTGATTCGGATTCTGATCTCCTCCGTTTGTGGAGTTCAGGGTTGAACTGTGGGGTCCTTGGTGCTGCAGCTCGGCTGTTTTCTTGCAGACATTTCATTTACCCAGTTAGGTAACATCATCAGTGCTACAAGGGAGTGGGGATTGATTGTGGGGAATGGGGGGGGGGGGGAGGACAGTGAGGTCCTTGGTGCTGTTTGAGTTTGGTTGGGGTTTTTAGCAGAGGTTTCATCACCCAACTAGGTAACATCATCAACGCTAAAAGAAAGCGGGGTTATATTGTATATAAACAAAGAGCCAATCCCCCTCCCTTTTAGCATTGATGATGTTACCTCGTTGGGTAATGAAATGTCTGCAAGAAAACCAGAGAGCACTAACAACCCCACAGTCCTTCTTCTCCTCCTCCTCCTCCTCCTCCTCCTCCTCCTCCTCCTCCTCCTCCTCCTCCTCCTCCTCCTCCTCCTTCTCCTCCTCCACACAAGCACCACTTCCTTCTAGCACTGATGATGTTACCAAGTTGGGTCATGAAAGGCCTGCAAGAAAACCACCCACTTCAGGGAGCACCAAGAACCCTACAGTCCCCCTCCCCATCTCCCTCCCCCTCCTCTACGGCATAAACCCCAAACCCTTCCAGCCCTGATGACGTTACCTAGTTGGGCCAGGAAACGTCTGCAGTGAAACCGCCAAGCTCTGAGGGCACCAATGGCTTCCCATTTGCCCAGTCATTGGCTAAAGACTCCAAAGGCTGGAAGCCACCTGGCTTAATTTTGCCAGGCGCTGCCTTCTTTCCTCCACTTGTACAGGTAGTCCTCGACTTATGACCGAAATGTCTGTGGAGTGAGCCCAACATTTCTGTTGCTAAGCGAGACATTTGTTAAAGTGCCCTTTGCCCCATTTTATGACCTTCCTCGCCACCGTTATCTAAGTCAGCGAATCACTTCCGTCGACAAGTTACTCACCCCGTTTTTATGTGAATCTGGCTTCCCTAACTGACTTTGCTGGTCACAAGGTCGCGAAACAGGACAACGTGACCCCGGGACGCTGCCACCGTCATAAATATGAACCCGTCGCCAAGCATCCGAATTTTGATCCCGCGATCGTAAAGGAGGCTGCGAAGTCCATCACTTGGAAAAACGGTTCCAAGTCACGTTTTTCCCCCCCCCCAGTGCTGTCGTAACTTTCGACAGACGCTAAACGAACCGGACTCCCTGTAAATGAAACTCATTCAGCCACACTCAGTGCACATCAGAGACCCTGGGAAGAGTGCTGGGAAGTGCCGGTCGGTGGCAAACTCGTACGAGAGGCCGTGCAAAGAGTTAAAACAGGTGAAATAGCCACCTGAGAACAGAACAGGTGAGCTAAGCAGTATCAGCTGAGCTTAATAATAATAATAGGTTCTGGGCCATAAATGTCTCACTTTTTCTCTCACTTTTTATGGCTTTTATTGTTCCTGGGAAGAAAAGCAAAGACGGTTGCGTAATTATGATCCAATGTTCCTGCCTTGCTCGGTGACACATTAACCGGGCGGCTATCAGATCCTCCGCGTATGAGCTCAGCACAAAAAACACTATCGCTCTTTTCAAGGATTCTGGCTTCCTTCTTCCGCAAAGAACCGTCGTAGGGCCATTTGTCTGAATCGTGCGGCCTAAAGACAGGAGTCCCCAACGACCTGGGTCTGTGGCCCACTCCCGGGCCATGGGTTGTTCAAAACTGGGCCACGGGAGAAATGGGAAAGCAGGCAACGAGCAGAGGGCACTTGCCTTATATATTTATTTATTTGTTTGTTTGTTTGTTAAATTTCTAGGCCGCCCAATCCCGGGGGACTCCGGGCGGCTTAAAAAGAGGAAGAAGAAAAGAAAAATAAAAAGAATAGTTTAAAATTCACAACACGCATTTGTTCTAATCGGGGCTGGACCTTAACACTAAGGTCAACAGCCCCAGGCCTGCTGGAACAGCCAGGTTTTAACAGCTTTCCTGAAGGCCATGAGAGTGGGCAAGGTCCGGACCTCTGGGGGTAGCTGGTTCCACAGGGTCGGAGCAGCCACAGAGAAGGCTCTCCTCTGGGGGGCCCGCCAGGTGACATTGTCCGGCCGACGGCGTCCAAAGGAGGCCCACCCTGTGGGATCTTAGCAGCCGTTGGGAGGTGTGTGGCAGTAGGCGGTCTCGCAGATACGCTGGTCCTGAGCCAGGTAGGGCTTTAAAGGTAATAACCAACACCTTGAATTGTGTCCAGAGACCAATTGGCAGCCTTCGTAGAGCTGAGGTGGCACAGTGGTTAAATGCAGCACTGCAGGCTACTTCAGCTGACTGCAGTTCTGCAGTTCGGCTGTTCAAATCTCACCGGCTCAAGGTTGACTCAGCCTTCCATCCTTCCGAGGTGGGTAAAATGAGGACCCGGATTGTTGTTGGGGGCAATATGCTGACTCTGTAAACCACTTAGAGAGGGCTGAAAGCCCTATGAAGCGGTATATAAGTCTAACTGCTATTGCTATTGCTATTGCTATTCATGTGCAAAGCTCCATTCTGAAACTGTGGCCTAAAAACAGTCCCGAAAATGGCCAAGAATAGCCCAAAAACTGGCATATGTGTGCCAGCCAGCTGGTTTCCGGGTTTCCGGTGCTCAGTGGAACAGAAATTGCCTCCAGAAGTCGTGAATGCACCAACACTGGAAGCTTTTAAGAAGAGATTAGACAATCATCTGAAGTGGTGCAGGGTTTCCTGCCTAGGCAGCGGGTTGGACTAGAAGACCTCCAAGGTCCCTTCCAACCCTGTTATTGCAGGAGCTGGGTATGTCTAAAGAAGGAGCAGGGGGCAACAGGATAGCAGTGTTCCACTATTTGACGGGCGGTGATAAGGAAGGGTGGTGTGGGGTTTCAAAACAACAGAAGACAGGGAATCACTGAAGTTGTTAAGTGAGTCACACGGTCGTTAAGTGGATCTGGCTCCCCCCTCAATGTCCTTGCTTGCCAGAAGGCTGCAAAACGGGGCCACATGACCCCAAGGACACTGCTACCGTCATAAATACGAGTCAGTGGCTGAGCATCTGGATTTGGATAACTTGAGCATGGGGTAATGATCATAAGGGTGAAATACGATCCTTTTGTTTTAGTTTTTTAACTTTGAACCGTCAATAAATGAACTGCTGTGAGTTGAGGATTATCTGTGTACAGAGCCGAGGTGCCACAGTGGTTGGAGTGCAGTTGTGCAGGCTACATCATCTGACTGCTAGCTACAGTTCAAATCTCACCGGCTCAAGGTTGTCTCAGCCTTCCGTCCTTCCGAGGTGGGTCAAATGAGGACCCAGATTGTTGGGGGACAAGAGATGCTGACTCCGTAAACCGCTTAGAGGGGGCTGGAAAAGCTCTGTGAAGCGGCATATAAGTCTAAGGGCTAGTGCTATTAGAGCATTGCACACCAAGACGACTGGACACAATAAGAGTTTTTTTCCCTGAACGCCATTCTCTCTGCTAAACAACTAATTCCCTCACCACTGTCAAACTATTCACTAAGGCTGCATTACTATTCCTATCAGTCTCCACATCGTTCCTATCCCACATCTCCTCCCACTTATGACTGCAGGACTGTCACTTTGTGGCTTGTATCCTTACAATTTATATTGATTGTTTCCTGATTGCTTATTTGTTCCCCGGGACTATCATTAAGTGCTGTACCTTATGATTCTTGGCGAATGTATCTTGTCTTTTTATGTCCACTGAGAGCATCTGCACCAAAGACAAATTCCTTGTGTGTCCATTCACACTTGGCCAATAAAGAATCCTATTCCTATTCTATTCTTCATTCCAATATTTATTCTATTCTATTTCTATTCCTATTCCTATTTCTATTTCTATTCCTGTTTCTGTTCCTGTTCCTGTTCCTTTTTTATTCCTCATTCCAATATTTATTCTGTTCTGTTCCGTTCTGTTCTATTCTATTCTATTCTATTCTACCTGTTCCTTTTCCTTTTCTATTCTTCATTCCAATATTTATTCTATTTTATTCTATTCCTGTTCCTTTTCCTTTTCTATTCTTCATTCCAATAGTTAATCTAGTCTATTCTATTCTACCTGTTCCTTTTCTAGTCTTCATTCCAATATTTATTCTATTCTATCTCTATCCCTATTCTTCATTCCAATATTTATTCTATTATTCTATTCCTGTTCTTGTTCCAATATTTATTCTATTCTATTCTACCTGTTCCTGTACTTTTTCTATTCTTCATTCCAACATTAATTCTATTCTATTCTGTTCTGTTGCTATATTATCTATTATAACGTTATACATTGGAACAGAATTGGAATATTACAATATATTTGCCTTCTTCTGAATTCCCAGGCGGGCTCTGCAGTCGACGATGATTAAGGATGGGCTCATACCATGGTTGGTGGAGGCCCTAAAGGATACGGACTCCATGTCTGATTACACCCTGGCCTACTCCGTCGCTTTGCTCATGAACCTCTGCCTTCGGAGTTCAGGTATTCTGCGCAACTGGGGTGCGGGGTGCGATTGAAGACAGGCCTTGGAGAAAGGATGAAGCATCAACTATACCAGTGATGGCTAACCTTTTTTGGCCGAAAGCACACATGCCCACACCCATAATTCAGTCCCCCCGCACATCCCCCCCGTGCGTACATGCACAACCCTCCCACCCACCCCTGCCCTCCTGAAGCCTGGGGAGGGTGAAAACGGCGTCCCCCGCCCCCTCTGGAGGCCGGAACTTCCGGTAGGCCTGGTATGCCCGTTTTTTGCCCTCTCCAGGCTCCGGAGGCTTTCCTGAAAATGGCCTCCCCCAGCCCTCCGGAAGCCCTTCAAAGGCCGAAAATGAGCTGGCTGGCGCGTGCAGAGTGCTCCTGGGGGCTGGGGAGGGCAGAAATGAGTGAAAAATGGGCTGTTTTTGCTCAATTCCCTCCCCCCCCCCAAGCTCCCAGGAGTACTCTATAAGCCTCCTAAAGGCTATGGAAGTTTGGAAGTTTATTAGCTTCCAAATTACCTCCCACAGACCCGTTAGATCGCACAGGGTCGGCCTCCTCCGGGTTCCGTCTACCAGCCAATGCCATCTGGCTACCACCCGGGGGAGGGCCTTCTCTGTTGCAGCTCCGGCCCTTTGGAACGAACTCCCCGCGGAGATCCGGACCCTCACCTCTCTCCAGGCCTTCCGGAAAGCCGTCAAAACCTGGCTGTGCCGGCAGGCCTGGGGTTGATGAGTTCCCCTCCCCTCTCGACTTGTATGGCTGTATGACTCTTGTGTATTTTAATTACGTGTATTGTGTTTGTATCCACTTTCCCCTTTTGAGTTGTTCGCCGCCCTGAGTCCCTCCCGGAGAAGGGCGGCATACAAATAAATTAAATCTTAAATCTTAAATTAGCATTTGTATGCCGTCCACTCCCAGGGGGACTCTGGGCGGCTTACAGACAACAAGGGAATATAAAAATTAAAAATAGAAATACAGTTATTTAAAATTACACAACATACATAGCACTTAAAATGGGGCTGGATGCTGATCAACAGCCCCAGGCCTGCCGGAACAGCCAGGTCTTCGTAGCTTTACGGAAGGCCGGAAGAGTAGTGAGGGTCCGGATCTCTACGGGGAGATCATTCCATAGGGCCGGGGCAGCAAGAGAGAAGGCCCTCCCCCGGGGGGGTCGCCAACTGACATTGACCCACCGATGGCACCCGGAGATGGCCCAATCTGTGTGATCTTATCGGTCTTTGGGAGGTAAATGGCAGGAGGCGGTCTCTCAGGTAATGCAACGGGCCATTTTTGGGAAGTTTGCAGAGTGCAAAAACCTTTTTTTTTTAATTTGCCTCTTCAAAACCTTGGTGCGTCTTATTCTCTGTTGTGTCTTATACTCTGAAAAATACGGTATTTATTAGGAGCGACATGTCAGCACTACCCAAGTGAAGCCAGCTCTGACCACACGTAATTTACGGCCCAACTATGACCCTGTTTCCCTCCCTCCTCCCATGGTGTATCATAAATCACATTCTCCAACAGTGTACTTTTGGGGGCTGTAGAGATCACGCCCCTCCGGCTGTTGCAGGTATCCTGGGATACAGCCTTGAGAAAGGTAGGCATGGAATGTGCTTCTGATTGTGGCTGCCGTGCTGCTCCGTCAATTCCCCCACCCCTGCCCATGGCAACTCAAGAGCAGGCCAGGGATGCTTTGCGTGTTGACAATGTATTTAATGGCTATTCTATTCATCCTGAGGTCTTGTGGATGGGTGTCTGTTTGGGGTTGACACCTGGCACCTCTGTCTCCTTTTGAACCCTCCGCAGGGAAGAAGATGTGTGTGAAAATTGCAAACGAGATTCTCAAAGTTCTCTCGGATCTCCTTGGCCACGAGAACCACGAGGTACTGCCACAGCGATCATTTCCAAGGGTTGGGTAGAAAGGACCGGTTTTTGGAAAACCAAACTGAGCAGGTCTCACTTATTCCAAATGTCTTGATCTTGGATGTCTTGATTCTGACGGAGAATCTTCAGAGGGTCACATACAATTCTTAAATCTCATTATATCACCTGGATTCTGTGAAGATGATGATGATGATGATGATGCTGTTGCTCTTCTTCTTCTCCTCCTCCTCCTCCCCCTCCTCCTCCCCCTTCTGCTTCTACTACTCCTCTAATAATTCTTCTTCTTCTTCTTCCTTCTTCCTTCTTCCCCTCCTCCTGCTTCTGCTTCTTCTGCTTCTACTCCTCCTCTAATACTTCTCCTCCTCCTCTCCCTTCTCCTTCTACTACTCCTCTAATCATAATTTTTCTTCTTCTTTTCTTCTTCTCCTCCTCCTCCTCCTCCTCCTCACCCTCCTTCTTCTGCTTCTACTACTACACTAATTCTTCTTCACTGCTTCAGCTTCTCCTCCTCTTCCTCCTCCTGCTTCTTCTCCTCCTCCTCCTCCTCACCCTCCTTCTTCTGCTTCTACTACTCCTATAATCATAATTCTTCTTCTTTTCTTCTCCTCCTCCTCCTCCTCCTCCTCACCCTCCTTCTTCTGCTTCTACTACTACACTAATTCTTCTTCACTGCTTCAGCTTCTCCTCCTCTTCCTCCTCCTGCTTCTTCTCCTCCTCCTCCTCCTCACCCTCCTTCTTCTGCTTCTACTACTCCTATAATCATAATTCTTCTTCTTTTCTTCTCCTCCTCCTCCTCCTCCTCACCCTCCTTCTTCTGCTTCTACTACTACACTAATTCTTCTTCTTCTGCTTCAGCTTCTCTTGCTCCTCCACCATCAGTTGTTCTGTAAAGGTTTGAGTCCCCAGACCTGAGGGGGGGGGATAGATGAGGGGCAGATTCCCTTTGAACGGTGGGTAATTTTACCTCCTTTGTTGCAGATTCATCCCTATGTAAATGGAGCCCTTTACAGTATCCTTGCTATTCCATCCATAAGAGATGAAGCTCGAGCCATGGTAAGCAGCCAGTTTGACTCCCTCTTCTTTGTGGCAACCCCTGAGATATTGGAAGACTGCTATGATGTCTCCCCTAGTCCTTCTTTTCATTAAACTAAACCCAGTTCCTGCAACCGTTCTTCGTATGTTTTAGCCTCCAGTCCCCTAATCCTCTTGGTTGCTCTTCTCTGCACTCTTTCTAGAGTCTCCACATCTTTTCTACATCATGGTGACCAAAACTGAATGCAGGATTCCAAGGGTGGCCTTACCAAGGCCTTATAAAGTGGTATTAACCTTTCACATGATCTTGATTCTTGTCAGTGTTAGTGGGAGTGGGCTTGGTAGTTTCTTGATTACACCGTTGTAAATTAATGAAGGAGAGAAGCAACCTGGAATTCAGGAGAAACTTCCGAACAGTGAGGACAATTAGCCAATGGAACAGCTTGCCACCAGAAGTTGTAAGTGCTTCAGCCCTGGAGCTTTTTAAGAAGAAACTAGACAGTCACTTGTCTGAAATGGTGTAGGGTCTCGTGCTTGACCGGGGGGGCTGGACTAGAAGACCTCCAAGGTCCCTTCCAGCTCTATTCTAATTCTTACTTGCTTGTCCAAAATATTTCGCCCAACTGAGCCTTACTTAACAACGTTTTGAACCGTGATCGGATCGTAAGTCAAAGCAAGAGATGGCGCATTTCATTTGTTATTTTGGCCCTGCCTCGTGACGAATGGGGCAGGCGATAAATTTTCCACCTGGCAGAAATGCTGCCAGCTATTTAGGAAAGATAAGTTTCCCCGCTGCTAAATGGCAGACAAAACGGGGGGGAAAAAAGCCGGAATCTGCTCCGATTTTGTACAGAAGCTGATATCTCGTCCCTATGCGTCCAGTTCTCACTTTCTCGGCCATTATGTGGGATCGTTTTCAGCCTGATGGATGATGCCCTCGGCTTTCCTGCGATCCTTATCTCCCCTTGCTTGTTCTCCCAGGCTAATCTCTCAAGGCCCAGGATTTATTCTGGTTTTTTTTTAATGGGAGGCTCAAATGGCCCGTTTTTTTTCCATCGCTGGTCGTTTATATAGGATTTGAAAAGGTTGTTGTTTTGTTTAGAACGCAAGCAGCCTGCGAGAGAAGCCTTTTATATGCCACGAATTTGAAGGCAACCTTTATTTAGAGATTCAGAGGGAAACCTACAAGCCGGAACAAAATTCCTAACAGGAGGATGGTTGGAATATATATATTTTTATGCCAATAATCACAGAGCCATCCATTCTTTCTCTGTCTTTAATTCTGGGAATTGCTCTGTGAACGGTTCACTTAGGGATAGAAGAGAACAGGAATAGCATTTAGACTTATATGCCGCTTCAGAGTGCTTTCCAGCCCCCTCTAAGCGGTTTACGGAGTCAGCCTCTTGCCCCCAACAATCTGGGTCCTCATTTTACCGACCTCGGAAGGACGGAAGGCTGAGTAAACATTGAGCCGGTCAGGATCGAACTGCTGGCAGTGAGCAAACTTAACCCACTGTGCCACCAGGAAGGAAAATGAGAAAGGGAGTTAAGGAAGGAAGGAAGGAAGGAAGGAAGGAAGGAAGGAAGGAAGGAAGGAAGGAAGGAAGGAAGGAAGGAATGAATAGCAATAGCACTTAGACTTATATACCGCTTTACAGTGCTTTACAGCCCCCTCTAAGCAGTTTACAGAGTCAGCCTCTTGCCCCCAACAATCTGGGTCCTAATTTTACCGACCTCGGAAGGATGGAAGGCTGAGTCAACCTTGAGCCAGTCAGGATCGAGCTTCTGGCTGTGGGTAAAATTAGCCTGCAATGCTGCATTGTCAACTACTATACCACCATGGAAGGGAGGGAGGAATAGCAATAGCACTTGGACTTATATATGGCGTCACAGTGCTTTCCAGCCCCCTCTAAGCGGTTTACAGAGTCAGCCTCTTGCCCCCCCAACAATCTGGGTCCTCATTTTACCCACCTCGGAAGGATGGAAGGCTGAATCAACCTGTGTGAGGGAGGGAGGGAATGAGAAAAGGGAGAGAGGGAGGGAGAAAAGGAAGGAAGGAATAGCAATAGCACTTAGTCTTATATACCGCTTCATAGTGCTTTTACAGCCCTCTCTAAGCGGTTTACAGAGTCAGCCTCTTGCCCCCCAACAAATCTGGGTCCTCATTTGACCCATCTCGGAAGGACGGAAGCTGATCAGGATCAAACTCCTGGCAGTGGGCAGAATTAGCCTGCAATGCTGCATTCTAACCAGTACGCCACCAGGGCGGAAGGAAGGAAGGAAGGAAGGAACGAAGGAAGGAAGGAAGGAAGGAAGGAAAGAAAAGGAAAAGAAGGAAGGAAGAGCAATAGCATTTAGACATATCCTTATTCACCGTGCTTTTACAGTCCTTTCTAAGCGGTTTACAGAGGCAGCCTCTTATCCCCCCCACTTCCCCCCAAATAATCTGGGTCCTCAGGGTTGCAATGAGCCTGCCTGCCTGGGCAATTCTAAGAGTTGAAATCCACGCATCTTTAAGTTGTCAAGGTTGAGAAAGGCTGGTCTCATTCTTATTCTTTTTCCCAATCAAAAAGCACAGTAACCTCCTCTGTGTAATCTCCCTTCAGGCCCATTCTTTTACGCCCGGGAAATTGCCACACTGGTCCCAGACTTGAAATACTGGTTGTGATGCTGCGGACGAGACCCCTGTATCCAAGGCTTTCATTCAGTAACAGAATAACAGAGTTGGAAGGGACCTTGGAGGTCTTCTAGTCCAACCCCCTAGCTCACGCAGGAAAAACTTACACCAGTGTTTCTCAACCTTGGCAACTTGAAGATGTCCGGACTTCAACTCCCAGAATTCCCCAGCCAGCATTCGCTGGCTGGGGAATTCTGGGAGTTGAAGTCCGGACATCTTCAAGTTGCCAAGGTTGAGAAACACTGCCTTACACCATTCCAGACAAGGGGCTGTCCAATCTCTTCTTTAAAACCTCCAGTGATGGAGCACCCACAACTTCTGACGGCAAATCGTTCCACTGGTTAATTGTTCTCCCGGTCAGGAAGTTTCTCCTTAATTCCAAGGTTGCTTCTCTCCTTGATTAATCTCCACCCATTGCTTCTTGTCCTGCCCCTCAAGTGCTTTGGAGGACAGGTTGATCCCCCTCTTCTTTGGGGCAGCCCCTCACCTATTACAACATTGCTCTCATGTCTCCCCTAGTCCTTAACAGAATTACAGAGACGGTAGGGACCTCGAAGGTCTTCTAGTCCAACCCCGTACCATTTCAGACAGCTGGCTGTCCAGTCTCTTCTTTAAAAAGCTCCAGATGTTGAAGCAGCCACAACTTCCGGTGGCAAGCCGTTCCACTGATGAATTGTCCCCACTGTGTGGAAATCCCTCCTTAGTTCTAAGTAGCTTCTCTCCCGGATTAGTTTCCACCCATTGCTGCTTCTCCTGCCCTCAGGTGCTTTGGGGAGCAGGTTGATCCCCCTCTTTTCTGGGGCAGCCCCTTAGAATTCACCTTCTGTTTGTTCTGAGCCGAGGTGGCGCAGTGGTTAAATGCAGCACTGCAGGCTACTGCTAGATCAGCAGTTCAGCGGTTCAAATCTCACCGGCTCAGGGTTGACTCAGCCTTCCATCCTTCCGAGGTGGGTAAAATGAGGACCCAGATTGTTGGGGGCAATATGCTGACTCTCTGTAAACCGCTTAGAGAGGGCTGAAAGCCCTATGAAGCGGTATATAAGTCTACTGCTATTGCTATTGCTATATTCTGTAAATAGGACCTCTTCTGCTGGGTGTGGCCCTCTGCCTGCCCCCCCCCCCCCCAAAGCCTATTCTGACCCCCAGGCCGGGTTCATCCCTCGGATCAACTAACACAAGTTTGTTTTGCAAACCCGTGCAGGAAATGGAAGACATTCTCCGATGCTACATCGAGGAAGGAAATGCCGATATGATCCAGCAGATTGAGTTTATTATCAAGCAGCTGCAATCAGGTAAAAAATGGATCTATTTATTCCCCACAGCAAAGAGAAGCAGAGATGGCCAAATGGATTCTTTTAGCCAAAGAAGAGAACGGGTCTTAACTTTGTTTTTATTCTGAAATTTCTTCCGGATTTTGTGCTCGCGATGAAAAGAAAAGAAACTTTGATTTCGTTTTGGTTAGCTAGTTAGGCTTATTGTTATAGAAATGGCTTGTGCATGCGGTTGTGTAAAAGCAAAAAGTTGCGGTTGTTTTTCTGACCTAGGCTTCCCCAAAAAGCACGAAGCAGATTCCTGAGCAAACCCCTTTTATTAAACGAATGTGAATTCCTCTCCTTCACCTTCAGCCAAGGCCTGGCAAACAGTCTTTCAAAGGCGTATTGATGACCACAGACCTTATCTAGCTTGGAAAGCGGCCATGTAAATATTGTCCAGATGAGGTGCTGTGCAAGGAAAGGCTGGGCACAGAGTCTCTGGGATTCATGGACAGATCTTCACACTCCTGAAACGAATGAATGAATTGTTTCCTGCAAAAGCCCACTCCTCTTTTATTTCCTCTGGGAGGTGCAATTCACCGTCCACCTGTGGCTTTACTCCCAGGTCGAACCTGATTTCTGAGCTGTTCTTTTCTTCTGGCAGCTCTGCGCATGCGCCCACTGGGAACAGGCTCCAGCTGTTCTTCTGCCTCACTGACGTCTAGCTCCAAAGGCAGCTTGTTACTGTCAGATGGCCCTGGCCCCCTCTCTGCCTCTGACACAGAGCCCTCGTCTGAGCCTTCCCCAGACTCCAGGACTGGCCCATCTTCCTCCCCAACCTCCTCACTTTCCGACTGTGCTGCCAACTCTGTTGGCTGCTGGTGGGCCACAACAATTGTACAATATAACAAAATTGCTCCCCACCTCCCCCCCCCCCCCGACGATAGCTGATCACACCAGCCATTAAATGGGCTCCATCCCGTTTTGGGTTTCCCAGGCCCACTGACAGAATCAGCGCCTTCCGGAAGAATATTAGAGTGGGGCCCGTTCTTTGGCTGATTAATAAACATTTATATGTTCCCTTACAGAAGAGCCGCCAGACGACAGCGCAGAATCTGACGATGAGGAGAAGGAAGACAATGCTGAAGTGAGTACGGATGCGAAACCCATGGGAATCGAGATAGAATCACGGGATAGACGAGAGTTTCGTGGCCTTCATCATCTCTATCTGTGGGCAGCTAATTTCCCCAATTGGAAACTGGGATTCTTGTAGAAGGTGGATTGATTGATTGATTGATTGATTGATTGATTGATTGATTGATTTGGCTTGTATGCCGCCCTATTACCGGAAGACTCAGGACAACTAACAATCAGAAGGGGAGAGGGTACAAAAATAAAAATAGAAAACAGAAATTTAAAATACAACAGCAGTCATAACCTTGGAGGGGGCTGGATAGTTCAACAGCCCCAGGAAGGCTGGAAGGGTGGTAAGGGTCCAGATCTCAACGGGGAGGTCGTTCCAGAGGGCCGGAGCAGCCACAGAGAAGGCCCTCCCCCGGGGGAGTCGCCAGCCGATTGCTCCAAACCGGGCCGAACTGCTAGTGGAATTTAGGCCCGGGTCGCAGAACTGGCAGCGGCCCAAGCTGGCAACACCCTGAACCAGTTCCCCGGTCTCTTCTGCCGTTGCCGGCATGTTTCTGCGCATGTGCAGAACAATTTTTATTCTGCGCAAAGCGAGCTATACCCTTCTGGGATTCGAACTTGGGCTGCTTGCCTATTAGGCAGTTGTATTAACCTCTAAGCCACACGTTCTCCTCACTTTATCGGCTGAACCAGGGGGGAGATTAAGTGTCTTTTGGCGCGGTGGTTAGAGTGCAGTACTGCAGGCCACTTCTGCTGACTGCCGGCTTCCTGCAATTTGGCGGTTCGAATCTCACCAGGCTCCGCGTTGACTCAACCTTCCGTCCTTTCGAAGTTGGTAAAATGAGGACCCAAATTGTTGGGGGACAAGAGGCTGACTCTGTAAACCGCGTAGGGAGGGCTGTAAAGCCAGCAGTTTTTGATACAGATAGTCCTCAACTTACAATGATTCGTTTCAAAGTTACAATGGTACTGAAACAGTGACTTATGACAGTTTTTCACATTTACATCCCTTGCACCATCTCCAGGGTCAGGCGATCAAAAACCAGAGGCTTGGCAACTGGCGTGTACTTACGACGGTTGCAGCACCCCGGAGTCCCCTTTTGCGACCTTCTGACGAGAAAAATCAGTGGCGAGACCAGATTCACTTAACAGCCATGTTACTAACTTAACAACTGACGTGATTCACTTAGCAACTATGGCAAGAAAGGTCATAAAACGGGGCAAAATTCACTTGACCACTCTCTTGCCTAGCAACGGGAATTTGGGGCTCATTGCGGTCGTAAATCAAGAACTACCTGTACTTCTTAACTAAGGCAGTGTTTCTCAACCTTGGTGACTAAGTTCTGTGGATTTCAACTCCCAGAATCCCCCAGCCAGCTATGCTGGCTGGGGAATTCTGGGAGTTGAAGTCCACAGGACTTAAAGTCGCCATGGTTGAGAAACACTGCACTAAGGGCTTTTTAAGGTTAAAACAAGCAATTGCTACCATTTTAAAATAATATCTTAAGAAGTTTATAGTTTATAGTTTTATTGATTTTGTATGCCGCCCACTCCCGAAGGACTCCGGGCGGCTTACAATAAAACAAGGGAGGGGGATAATAGACAAAACAACATATTAAAATATACAACAGTCACAGTTTCCGAGGAGCTGGATATTTCGAGAGCCCCCCCGGCCTGCTGGAGCAGCCAGGACTTAACGGCTTTGCGGAAGGCCGGGAGGGTAGTAAGGGTCCGGATCTCCACTGGGAGATCGTTCCAGAGGGCTGGAGCTGCAACAGAGAAGGCTCTCCCCCGGGGAGTCGCCAGCCGACATTGGCTGGCAGATGGAATCCGGAGGAGACCTAACCTGTGAGATCTAATCAGTCTATGGGAGGTAATTGGCAGGAGGCGGTCTCTCAGGTACCCAGGTCCGATGCCATGAAGGGCTTTATAGGTAGCGACCAGCACCTTGAAGCGGGTCCGGAGACTAATGGGTAGCCAGTGCAGCTCGCGGAGGATAGGTGTGACGTGGGTGTACCTGGGTGCACCCACGATCGCTCGCACGGCTGCGTTCTGGACCAGCTGGAGTCTTCGAACACTCTTCAAGGGCAGCCCCATGTCGAGCGCGTTACAGTAAAAGAACATGGCCCATCCGAGCCACGTTGTCGTCACGTCGCAGCTTCCGTTCGTTTCCGTTTCTCGTTTCTTTGCATTAATCACAACAATGTTTTTCCAGCCGGGCTGGAATCATGTATTAAATTGGAATTATGTTTTATGAGATTAAGTCACGGTCTTAAAAATCAGGAGCTGCCAAGCTTGCAGATGTCACCGGAAAAAAAATAAAAATCCCAAAAGAACATTTTGGAACAACATCGGCATTGCCTTGTCAGTTAATAAATCATCTAAGATAAACGAGAAGCTTATGTCGTGTCAAAAGAAAATATTGGCTTTTCAGTGTTTACATTAAAGCCACTTCTCTGCAGGTTTTGTCAAAAAGCCGGCAATTTTAATTAGCAAAATGGAACCTGCAAAGCCAGTTTGAACGTTGAGCCTTTGAGTAAACAAAAGTGTTTTGTTATTTGGTCAGTTCATGTTCTATATTTATTCATTTCTGAATTGGTGCTCGAGATGGCTCGGGGGAAAAAAAAGGGATGATACATAATTGATGTGCAAACATTGCGTGGAAAAGCGCATCGCTCCTTAGCTACGAACAGGCCTGAAGACCTAAACCAGTGTTTCTCAACCTTGGCAACTTGAAGATGCCCGGACTTCAACTCCCAGAATTCCCCAGCCAGCAAACGCTGGCTGGGGAATTCTGGGAGTTGAAGTCCGGGCATCTTCAAGTTGCCAAGGTTGAGAAACACTGACTTAGACTATACAGGTATCCTTTGACTTACGACCGCCATTGAGTCCAAAATTTCTGTTGCTAAGGGAGACATTCGCGAAGTGAGCTTCACCTTATTTTTACGACTTTTCTTTGTCAAATTAGTAGCCCGGTTGTTAAGTGAATCTGCCTTCCCCATTGACTTTAATTGTCAGAAGGCCGCAAAAGGGGTATCACACAACCCCGGGGCACTGCAACCGTCGTAATTATTGTTCTGACTGAGGTTTCCCAAGAGCATGACGGAAACTCCTCGTCCTGACAAAAAGCCCTTTTATTAAATGGCTGTGAATTCTGCTCATTCACCTCCAGCAAAGTCTTTCGAGGGAGGATTTATGGTCACAGATCTTATCCGGCTTAGAGACCTGCCATGCCATGATCTGCAGAACTTGGCAAGGAGCCTCAAAGAGTCACGAACCAATGAAGCGAACTAATTGTCTCCTGCAAACTCCACTCCCCTGTCGCTCCTCTTTTTAAAAAAAAATTTTTTTTTTAATTGGTTTTATTACAGAAAAAGCACACAAAAAAAGGAATCATGTTTCATTACATCTTGTAGAAAGCGTATCCATTGGTCATAAATACATTTCATGCGTTCCTGTCGCTCTTCTTTTATTCCCTCTGGGAGGGGCCATTCACCGTCCACCTGTGGCCTTACTCCAAAGTCGACCCCTCTTCTTTAGCTCTTCCCTTCGTCTGTCCACTCTGTGCATGCACACACTGGGAACAGGCTCCAGCTGTTCTTCTGCCTCACTGATGTCTGACTCTGAAGGCAGCTGATAACCGTCAGATGGCTCTGGCCCCCTCTCTGCCTCCGACACAGAGCCCTCATCCGAGCCTTCCCCAGACTCCAGGACTGGCCCATCTTCCTCCCCAACCTCCTCACTCTCCGAATCTGATAGCAATAGCAATAGCAGTTAGACTTATATACCGCTTCCTAGGGCTTTCAGCCCTCTCTAAGCAGTTTACGGAGTCAGCATATTGCCCCCAACAACAATCCGGGTCCTCATTTTACCCACCTCGGAAGGATGGAAGGCTGAGTCAACCCTGAGCCGGTGAGATTTGAACCGCCGAACTGCAGAACTAGCAGTCAGCTGAAGTAGCCTGCAGTGCTGCATTTAACCACTGCGCCACCTCGGCTCTGATGCCAGCTCCGCTGGCCACTGGCGGGCAACAACAAATATGAACCAGTTGCCAGCATCTGAACGTAAATCATGGGGATGTTGCAACAGTCATGGGTGGAGAAACAGTCCCAAGTCACTTTTTCCAGCGCCATTGTAACTTCAAACGGTCACTAAATGAACTGTTGTAAGTCAAGGAGGACCTGTGAAAAATTGCACAGGCCCTGAAGGTAATCTCTGCTACATACAGAGTGTCTCTTGGATGATGGATGGAGCTGGGCTGGGCTGGGCCGGTCTTTCCTTGGGATTAACCTCTTCCTGGGAGACAGGATTTGCAAGTTCCATTAGGAAGGGCAACTCAGGTGATTAAGGGCCTGGAGACAAAAACATCGGAAGAACCGTTGCAGGATGTGGGTTTGGCCAGTCTGGAGAAAAGAAGGACCAGGGGAGGACATGATAACAGTGTTTCAGTATTTGGGGGGCTGCCCCAAAGAAGAGGGGGTCAAATTATTTCCCAAAGCACCAGAAGGCAAAGCCAGAAACAATTGTTGTTAGTTGCAAAACTGAATCCAACCCATCGTGACCCTCCAGGCCTTCCTCTCCTCTGCCATCTCTGGAGTCCATTGAAGCTCACGCCGACTGCTTGGGTGACTCCATCCAGCCCCCTCCTTCTCTGCCGTCCCCTTCTTCTTCTTTTGCCCTCCATCGTTCCCAGCATGAGGCTCTTCTCCAGGGAGTCCTTCCTTCCCATCAGGTGGCCAAAGGATTTGAGTTTCCTCTTCAGGATCTGGCCTTCTAAAGAGCAGCCAGGGTGGATCTCCTCTAGGACTGACCAGTTGGATGGCCTTGCAGTCCAAGGGACTCGCGGGAGATAGATGATAGATAGATAGATAGATAGATAGATAGATAGATAGATAGATAGATAGATAGATAGATAGATAGATAGATAGATAGATAGATAAAGTTGATAGATAGGTAGGCGGTTAGACAGATAGTTTGAAGTTTTAATAGATTTGTATGCTGCCGAAGGATCCGGGGCAGCTTACATAAAAAACAGTTTAAAATCAGTGGAACAGAAGTTGCCTCCAGAAGTTGTGAATGCCCCAACACTGGAAGTCTTTAAGAAGATGTTGGATAACCATTTGTCTGGTATAGGGTTTCCTGCCTAGGCAGGGGGTTGGACTGGAAGACTTCTAAGGTCCCTTCCAACTCTGCTATTGTATTGTATTGTATTGAGTATTAGTACCACTTTACAAAGCTTTAGTAAGACCACACCTGGAATACGGCATCCAGTTTTGGTCACCACATTACAAAACAGATGTTGAGACTTTGGAAAAAGCGCAGAGAAGAGTAACTAAGATGATCAGACATCACAAGAGGGGGGGAAAGCAGGTACAGATAGTCCTCATCTTATAACAGTTCACTTAGTGACTTACAACAAGTTACAGTGTGGTTGTAACTTCAAAACGGTCACTCAGTGAACTGCTGTAAGTCGAGGGCTACCTATATTTCACTTTTAAGTAATACAGGTAGTCCTCAACTTGCAACAGTTCGCCTGACTCATATTTATGACGGTTGCAGCACCCCGGGGCCACGTGATCCTCTATTGCGACCTCCTGTCAACGGGGAAGCCAGATTCACTTAGCAACTGTTTTACTAGCTTAACAATTGTGGGGATTCACTTAACAACGGTGGCCAGAAAGGTAGTAAAATGGAGCAAAATTCAGTTAACACCTGTTTCACTTAGCAATTTGGGGCTCAGTTGTGATCATAAGTCGAGGACTGCCTGTATTGTAAAGGATCAACCTTTAGATCTGCCAACCAGGATTAGCCAGAGGAATTGGGACAACAGAGGAGAGATAATAAGTCACCTCTGCATTCCTTGCCTTAGACACCCAGGTAGTCCTCGACCTACGACCACAATGGAGGTCGTAATTATGGTGGTCAGTCGTGGTCATTAAGCAAGACACCCACACAGTTCCCCCTCACTTAACAACCACAATGCTGGCTCTCCCCATCGTGTGATCGTTAAGTGGGTTGTGGGGTGCTTTGGGGTGGGGGAGGCCGGACTGCAACTCCTTCCCAGCTGACGTGTCCCAGGCCCTCACACACACACATACACAAACACACTCACATCCACAACACACACCAAAGAGGTCAGCCTAGAGGTGGTTTGCCTTTTCAGATAGTTAAAATTATCAGATAGTTGAGCATACAATGATATCTGGCCATATTTTTTTTTTGAACTCGGCCGGATCAAATTCCTGTGAAACTAGTTTGTGCCAAGAATAACCGAAGCATTGATAGGTGAGCCTATTTGGTCACCAATTGTTTTCGGGGGGCATTTCAAGGTGCTGCTTATTGTTTCTTATCTCAAGTACTTCCTGGCACGGAGCCCAGTGATTGGAAGAACGGCCTGGCCAAAATAGTTTCTGCTTGCCCGGCGAGAACAGGCCGAGTCCCCTCCAGGTCTTCCAGCAGGAGCTAAGAAAGAAAGTCTGCCTTTATGGTATAACACACACACACACACACACACCCAGTCTTTGGATATGAGATGGGTGGCAGATGAATTTCAGAGAGAGGGAGGGAGGGGGAGAAACAATATAGATGGATGGATGGACTGATGATGGATAGATAAATAGATGGGTGGGGGAGACATAGGTGATAACAAAAGTGGATGGATGGATGGATAGATAAATAGATGGATAAATGATGGATAGATAAATAGATGGGGGAGAGAGACATAGTAACAATAGTGGATGGATGGATGGATGGATGGATGGATGGATGGATGGATGGATGGAGAGAGAGAGAGAGAGAGAGATGATAGATAGATAATGGATAGATAAATAGATGGGAGGAGAGAGAGACATAGTAACAATAGTGGATGGATGGATGGATGGATGGATGGATGGATGGATGGATGGATGGATGGATGGCTAGATAGATAGATAGATAGATAGATAGATAGATAGATAGATAGATAGATAGATAGATAGATAGATAGATAGATAATGGATAAATAAATAGATGGGGGAGAGAGACATAGGTAGTAACAATAGTGGATGGATGGATGGATGGATGGATGGATGGATGGATGGATGGATAGAGAGATAGGTAGGTAGGTAGGTAGGTAGATAGATAGATAGATAGATAGATAGATAGATAGATAGATAGATAGATAGATAGATAGATAGATAGATAGATAGATAGATAGATAGATAGATAGATAGATGATGGATAGATAAATAGATGGGGAGACATAGGTAATAACAAAAGTAGATGGATGGATGGATGGATAAATAGATAAATAGATGGATAGATAATGGATAGATAAATAGATGGGGGATAGAGAGACATAGGTAGTAACAATAGTAGATGGATGGATATATGGATGGATGGATAGAAAGATAGAGATAGATAGATAGATAGATAGATAGATAGATAGATAGATAGATAGATAGATAGACAGACAGACAGACAGACAGACAGACAGACAGACAGATAGGGGGAAGAGACATAGTAACAATAGTGGATGGATGGATGGATAAATAGATGAGAGGGGGAGAGAGAGAGACATAGGCAGTAACAATAGAAGATGGATAGATAGATTGATATTGATTAGATAGATGATGGATGAGAGAGAGAGAGAAAATGGATATAAATAGACAGAGGAGAGATGGATGGATGGACGGATGGAGAGATGCTGATAGTCACAGAGAAAGAGGGAAAGGGCTTGTTCTCCAGAGGGCCAGAGGGCAGGAGAAGAAATCACAGGTGGAAGCTTGTTAAGGACAAACCCAGCCTAGAAGTAAGGAGAAATGTTCTGATGGTGAGAACAGTTAATCAATGGAACATGGAGAGTCCCTTCCAGCCCTCGGAGTCTCCCTTCCATGGCCCAGGCCATTGCAAGTGAGCCAGGATCTCCTCCTCCTCTTCCCTCTCTCAATGCACCACGGGCTGAGTTGGGCCTCCCGGGTTCAACCACCACAACCGCCCCGCAGAGACCCTTCATTTCCTGCAGAAAGACAGAGGCTTCTCGGCAGCTGACGGTTTTTATTCCGGTCCATTCACAGTTTGAAAGGCCATTGGGCTTCTCTGCTGCTTCCCCGCAGGAAACATCCGTCGCAGCCCTTGGCTGGGGCAGTTGGGCCTTCCAATAACAGCATGCAGGCAGTCCTCGACTTACAACCATTTGCTTACAACGGCAGTGGGGAAAAAAAGGGACTCGGGATGGCTTTTGCACACTTAGCATCCCCATGGGGACATGAATTATATTCGGATGCTTGGCAGTTTACTGACTCACACTTATGACGGTCACGGCGTCATGTCCACGTTGGTCATGTGATCTCCTCCCAGAAGCCTCCTGACAAGCAAAGTCAATAGGGAATTAGCCCGATTCGCTTAACAACCGTGCGACTCATTTCAGAACTGCGGCTATCCGCGTAGCAAATGCGGCAAGGAAAGTCGTAAAACGGGTCAAAACTCACTGAATACATTTCCCAACGTAAACGTGGGGCTGAGAGTAAAAAGAGAAGGATTGAGCTGGGAGTAAAAAAACGGTAGGATATTAGTAAGTAGAGCCTCCACGATTAGGTGCACTCAAACCACTAAATAGCACTTTAAAAGGTCGTTAAAAGCATTGCTACTTTGTCCAGTTTAGGGACGGAGGGAAGGATGGGACTTAACAGAATAACAGAGTTGGAAGGGGCCTTCGAGGTCTTCTAGTCCAACCCGCTGCACAGGCAGGAGGCCCACTACCATTCCAGACCAATGGCTGTCCAATCTAGTTTTTAAAAGTTCCAGTGATGGCACCCCCGGAACTTCTGGAGGCAAGTTGTTCCATCACTTGCTTGTTTCTGCCAGGAAATTTCTCCTTAGTTCTAGTTGTGTTGATTAATCTATTAATCAGAATAAAGGTGGAAGGGACCTTGGAGGTCTTCTAGTCTAGCCCCCTGCTCAAGCAGGAGACCTTATACTATTGCAGACAAATGGTTATCCAACATCTTCTTAAAGACTCCCAGTGTTGGGGCATCCACAACTTCTGGAGGCAACTTCTGTTCCACTGATTAATTCTTCTGACTGCCAGGAAATTTCTCCTCAGTTCTAAGTTGCTTCTCTCCTGGATTAGTTTCCACCCATTGCTTCTTGTTCTGCCCTCAGGTGCCTTGGAGAATAGCTTGACTGCCTCTTCTTTGGGGCAGCCCCTCAAATAGAATAGAATAGAAGAACAGAGTTGGAAGGGACCTAGGAGGTCCTCTAGTCCAACCCCCTGCCTAGGCAGGAAACCCTCTACCGTTCCAGACAAATGGCTCTCCAACATCTTCTTAAAGACTTCCAGTGTTGGGGCATTCACAACTTCTGGAGGCAACTTCTGTTCCACTGATTCATTGTTCTCACTGTCAGGAAATTCCTCCTCAGTTCTAAGTGGCTTCTCTCCTTGATTAGTTTCCACCCATTGCTTCTTGTTCTACCCTCAGGTGCCTTGGAGAATAGTTTGACTCCCTCTTCTTTGTGGCAACCCCTGAGATATTGGAAGGCTGCTATCATGTCTCCCCTGGTCCTTCTTTGCATTAAACTAGACATGCCCAGTTCCTGCAACCGTTCTTCATATGTTTTAGTCTCCAGTCCCTTAATCCTCTTTCTTGCTCTTCTCTGCACTCTTTAGAATAGAATAGAATAGAATAGAATAGAATAGAATAGAATAGAATAACAGAGTTGGAAGGGACCTTGGAGGTCTTCTAGTCCAAACCCCTTCCTAGACAGGAAATCCTACACCACTTCAGACAAATGGCTATCCAACATCTTCTTAAAGACTTCCATTGTTGGGGCATTTATAACTTCTGGAGGCAACTTCTGTTCCACTGGTTCATTGTCCTCCCTGTCGGGAAATTCCTGCTTATTTCTAGGTTGCTTCTCTCCTTGATTAGTTTCCACCCATTGCTTCTTGTCCTGCCCTGAGATGCCTTGGAGAATAGCTTGACTCCCTCTTCTTTGTGGCAACCCCTGAGATATTGGAAGACTCCTATCATGTCTCCCCTGGTCCTTCTTTCTATTAAACTAGACACACCCAGTTCCTGCAACCGTTCTTCATATGTTTTGGCCCCCAGTCCCCTAATCCTCTTTGTTGCTCTTCTCTGCACTTGCTAAAGAGAAACTGGAAACAAGGCAGGATAGGAATTCAACCAAATGTCCTTCTGACATTTCTGCCTCTAATGGTTCCCTGGGGCTAATACTTGCATTGCAAAACTGATCTGCAGGCCATTCTAAAAAGAGCTACAGGTCAATGGGATGAATCCCTTGCAGATACGTGTGTGTCCCTGTGTTTTCTCCTTCAAACCATTATTTATTGACGCACCTGGTGAGTTGAAAAACACAGAAGGAATGCGAGAAAGGTGAAAGTTGCAAAGCTGCTCTTGGGCAATCGAAGGGCAGGCTGCATTGTTGGAGTTTGGGGCCGCCAGAGTGACAGGAAAGAGGAGCATCCTGAAACCATCAGCCTCTTCCCCTCCCCTCCCTCCCCCTCATGTGAATTTCTCCCTGGGGCACAAAGTGGTTTATGTGCCTCCCGACCCGAATCCAAAGCGAGGGAGAGAAAGGGCTGCTGTCCCAAAAAATATTTGGCTTTTAAAGAGTGTTGGAAACCCCCAAACCATCTGCTCTTAAAGTTAGGGGTGCAGCTATACAGCTGATGCCTCCTTGACAGGTGTCACATTATCTCTTCCTTTCTCTCCCTTCCTCTTTCTTTCTTTCTTTCTTTCTTTCTTCCTACTTTATTTCTCCCTTTCTTTCTCCTCCTTTCCTTTCCTTCTTTCCTCCCCTCCCTTCCTTTTTCTTTCTTTCTTTTTTATTTATTTATTTATTTCTCACCCTTCCTCTCTGCTTTCTTTCTTTCTCTTTCTTTCTCTTCCTTCCTTCTTTCCTCCCTCCCTCCCTTTTTCTTTCTTTCTTTCTCTTTCTTTCTCTTCCTTCATTCTTTCCTTCCTTTCTTTTTTCTTCCTTTCTTTTTCTTCCTTCCTTTTTATTTCTTTATTTCTCTTCCTTCTTTCCTCCCTCCCTTTCTTTTTCTTTCTTCCTTCCTTTTTTCTTTCTTTCTTTTCCTCCCTCTTTCTTTCCTTCCTCCCTTCTTTTTCTTCCTTTCCTTTTTATTTCTTCCTTCTTTCCTTCCTCCCTCCCTCGAATGCTGGCTGGGGAATTCTGGGAGTTGAAGTCCAGACATCTTCAAGTTCCCAAGGTTGAGAAACACTGGTGAAAGGGATGGGCAACTATGGCCCCTTTGTGGACTTCGACTCCCAGAGTTCCTAAAGCGGCCATGCTGGCTCAGGAATTCTGGGAATTGAAGTCCACGAGTCATTAAAAGGGCCACCGTCCCCCCCAGCCCTGATTTAAAAGGACACCGTTTTGAACCTGGCTTGCGTGCGCATTCCTTCGGCTAGTTTCTGTTCTCCGCATCTGGCTTTTCTTATGTCCACAGTGCTCAATTTAATACGTTAACGCCTATTAAATTTTGAACAGCATCTGTCAATCCTTCCTTTTCTTGAAATTATGAGAGTGAATTCCCGGCCTGCTAATGGCGCAAGAATCTTATGTGCTATAAAGCAGACGGATTGTTTCCTGTTGGCATCTCTCGTGATTCAGTGCGTAGTAGTTATGTGGCTGAACTCCTCACCCTGTCTTAACCGACACCCTGAGCAATTATTGCGAGGACCATTAATGGGAGGAGGAAATCCGTGTGTGCTTAAGATGCTTTCCGCTCTTTTGAGAGACGCTCCCAAGTTCATGCTGAGAACCACTTTGATGTACAGGTGGTCCTCGACTTACGACCACAACGGAGCCCCACGTTTCTGTTGCCAAGTTGAGACATTTGCTAAGTGACTTTGGCCCCGTTTTACGACCTTTCTTGCCATGGCTGTTAAGCGAATCGCTGCAGTGGTTAAGTTAGACAATATGGTTATTAAGTGAATCAGGCTTCCTCCGTTGTGACTTTGCTTGTCGGATGGTCACGAAACATCTTCCCATAACCCCGGGAGTCTGCCACCGTCATAAATATGAGTCGGTTGCCTCTGAAATTTGACCGTGTGACCATGGGGATGCTAAGCGTGAAAACTGGTCATACGTCACTTTTTTCAGTGCCGGTGTAACATTGAATGGTCACGAAATGAACTGTTGTTAGTTGAGGACTAGATGTAGTTGTTAAGATGCTGACCTGGAAATTGGGAGACTGAGAGTTCTAGTCCTGCCTTAGGCAGAAAAACCAGCTGGGTGAGTTTGGGCCAATCACCAGGAGACTGTGAGTTCTAGTCCCGCCTTAGGCAGGAAAGCCAGCTGGGTGAGTTTGGGCCAATCTCCAGGAGACAGTGAATTCTAGTCCCGCCTTAGGCAGGAAAGCCAGCTGGGTGAGTTTGGGCCAATCTCCAGGAGACGGTGAGTTCTAGTCCCGCCTTAGGCAGGAAAGCCAGCTGGGTGAGTTTGGGCCAATCACCAGGAGGCAGTGAGTTCTAGTCCCGCCTTAGGCAGGAAAGCCAGCTGAGTGAGTATGGGCCAATCACAAGGAGACTGTGAGTTCTAGTCCTGCCTTAGGCATGAGGGCCAATTGGAAGACTTTGGCCCAATCACCAGGAGACAGTGAGTTCTAGTCCTGCCTTAGGCATGAGGGCCAATTGGAAGACCTTGGCCCAATCACCAGGAGACTGTGAGTTCTAGTTCTGCCTTAGGCTTGAAACCCATTTGGGTACCCTTGGCTAATCCCTTGCTCGGCCCAACCTACCTCACAGGGTTGTTGTTGAAATGAAAAGCGGAGAAGGAAGAAATCTTAGCTACGTTTGCCACCTTGAGTGACCCAGAAAGTAATAAAAGCCAGCGTCCAATCTAATAAGTACAATAAATCAGGGACTCTCTCCGGGGATTTCTCTGGGCAGGAGGACCACAACGGCATGGAAGCCGATCTGGACAAGGATGAAGTCTTACAAGCCCAGCAGGGCGAACTTTCCGGAGAAAAACTCCTGACCACCGAATATTTGGGGGTAAGTACCACAGTTTGGATGAGGTTGGAGTACGTACGCTGGCAAGACTCCGCAGCCCATAAGGCTTCGCAGGCTATATTTTCTTTTCTTTTTTTGAAACAAAGTTTTTTTTTTGTTTGTTACATATTTTAACTTCTTTTATAAAAAAAAGCATTGGCTGGATTTTTTCCCCCTTTTACATCTTCCCTTACGCGTAGTTCATTTTACATCATATTTCCATTTCAAATTTCAGCCATCTTTATTTTCCTTCCACATTTTCCAACTTTGATTTCTTCTTATACTTACTTATACTTTCCAAAAAGTAACCAATTTCGTTGTATTTAAGTGCAATAATAAAGATTATACTTACTTCTTAATATATAAACAATCGTGACCCATCAAAACCGCGTTCCACAAAAGTGCGGTCGACGAAATCGCGTATGTGACGTCATCACAACGCGACGAAAAAGATCGAAAAATTGAAATAAAAATTAAATTACAGCAAGCCGATTCACATAAAGGTAAGGGTTAGGTTAAGGGTTAGGGTTAGGGTTAGGTTAAGGGTTAGGGTTAGGTTTAGAGTATTAGCGTTACGTTTAGCATTAGGTTAAGGGTTAGCGTTAGGTTTTTCGTTAGGTTAAGGGTTAGGTTAAGGGTTAGGTTTAGGGTTAAGTTTAGGGTTAGGTTTTCGCTTTATTTTTACATTTTTCGATCTTTTTCGTCGCGCTGTGATGACGTCACATACGCGCTTTCGTCGACCGCGATTTTGTCGTCCGCGGTTTTGTGGTGGAACCATAAACAATATCATTATTTGCCCCTCCAAGTTAAATCAGATTTAACGTTTTATTTCCACCTATTGTTCTGTTTTACTATCAATAACATACACTATATTGCCAAAAGTATTCGCTCACCCATCCAAATAATCAGAATCAGGTGTTCCAATCCCTTCCATGGCCACAGGTGTTTAAAAGCAGGTACCTAGGCATGCAGACTGTTTTGACAAACATTGGTGAAAGGATGGGTCACTCTCAGGAGCTCAGTGAATCCCAGCGTGGAAGTGTGATAGGATGCCACCTGTGCAACAAATCCAGTTGTGAAATTTCCTCGCTCCTAAATATTCCTCAGTCAACTGTCAGCTGTATTAGAAGAACGTGGAAGTGTTTGGGAACGACAGCAACTCAGCCACGAAGTGGTAGGCCATGTAACCTCGTCCAACATCAGTGTGTGAGCTCACAAATGCGCTTCTGGAGGAATGGTCAAAAATCCCCATCAACACACTCCCGAACCTTGTGGACAGCCTTCCCAGAAGAGTTGAAGCCGTTATAGCTGCAAAGGGTGGACCGACGTCATGTTCAACCTTACAGATTAGGAATGGGATGTCACTGTGCATCCTATCACAGTTCCATGCTGGAATTCACTGAGCTCCTAAGAGCGACCCATCCTTTCACCAATGTTTGTCAAAACAGTCTGCATGCCTAGATAATTGATTTTATACACCTGTGGCCATGGAGGGCCTTTTCTGTGGCTGTCCGGCCCTCTGGAACGATCTCCCCGTGGAGATTCGGACCCTCACCACCCTCCAGGCTTTCCGCAAAGCCATCAAAACCTGGCTGTTCCGGCAGGCCTGGGGCTGATGAGTTCCCAGCCCCACTTGAATTGCTGATTGTTGTGTAGTTTTTAATTTGTCTTTGTATCCTGTTTTGTCTCGTTCGTTTTTGTATTACCCCCTTCCCCATGTGTTTGTTCGCCGCCCTGAGTCCCCCCGGGAATAGGGCGGCATACAAGTATAATAAATACAATACAAATACACTACTTACAGTAAGTTCATATGCGAGTAAAGGCAGCCGAGCGAATACTTTTGACAATATAGTGTATGTATTGGTTTGACAAGAGAAAATTTGGTATAAATTTTTAAATGGTGACCACGAAAGGAAGTTTAGAAATTTTGTTATGTATGAAGGCCTATAATATTGAAATGGGATTGATCATGGATATAGTTAGATAAGTAATTGATAATGACATAATGTATACATATATGTTGGTTCGACAAGAGGAAATTTGGTATAAATTTTAAATGGTGACCATGAAAGGAAGTTTTGAAACTTAGTTCTGTACGAAAGCCTATAATATTGAAATGGGATGTCACTTACAGTAAGTTCATATGCGAGTAAAGGCAGGTGAGCGAATACTTTTGGCAATATAGTGTATTTCCTCAAATTTAATTTTGTGTAGTAAACATTTCACTTAATTAATTATCCACAAATAATAATATTAACCTGTTTCCCTCACATCATATTAGCTATATTCCATTGACAATATTACCGAATTTAATTAGTAAATATTTTTCCTTCTTTCCTCCATTCCACCATTTTCTCCTCGTCTCTCGGGAACTCCATTTCTTTTATATTCTTTTCTTTCCACCCATTTGCCTAGTTTTTTTTCCTTTTTCTTGTTTTTATAGTTTCTATATTTTACTTTCCCACTCTTTTTTCTCCCTTCTGCTTCTATTGTTTTAGTAACTTTCCCCAGTTTTTTGTTTGCGGGCTATATTTTCGACGCACAGTGAGTGGGAGTGGTTCTCGGAGCTTCGAAGCTCCTGCCTTAAGTGATGATGAGTCTTCACACATTCACAGAACCTGGGCTTTTGCCAACCCCGTGTTTTGGAGTGGGGGAAAGAGATGATTGTTGCCCCAAAGTGTTGTGTGTTTGATGCACAATCCTGTTGCCCTCTCTGTGGGTGGCAAGACTGACTGGTCAGGCCTTTTTCCTAAAGACCAAACTCAACTCTTCCAGTTAATTGGGACTTTTTTTAGGGTACACTACAAGGCTCCCCAGCTCCTCTATGTTGAGGAGGCCTTGGCAGTTTGAAGACGTCTGGATTTCAACTCCCAGAATTCCTCAGCCAACAAAGGCCCCACCTTCTTGTTGTCGATGTCCTCCTCCTTCTCGTCCGCCATCTCCTCCCCCCTTGTAGCACTGATGATGTTATCCAGTTAGGTCATGAAATGTCTGCAGGAAATCAACCAAGCCCAGAGAGCATCACAGACCTCACAGTTCTCCTCCACCTTTCCTCCTCCTCACTTCTCTCACTGATGTGGTCACCTGGTTAGGTCATGAAATGTCTGTAAGAAAGCGACTACGCTCACAGAGCACCAAGTATCTCACATTCATACTCCTTCTCTTCTATTCTCTTCATTTCCTTTCTATTCTTTTCTATTCTATTCCGTATTCTATATTCTATTCTATTCCTTATTCTATATTCTATTCCTTATTCTATATTCTATTCTATTCTATTCTTTATTCTATATTCTATTCCTTAGTCTATATTCTATTCTATTCCTTAGTCTATATTTATTCTATTCCTTAGTCTATATTCTATTCTATTCCTTATTCTATATTCTATTCTATTCTATATTTATATTCTATTCTATTCCTTAGTCTATATTCTATATTCTATATTCTATTCCTTAGTCTATATTCTATTCTATTCCTTAGTCTATATTCTATATTCTATATTCTATTCCTTAGTCTATATTCTATTCTATTCCTTAGTCTATATTCTATTCTATATTTATATTCTATTCTATTCCTTAGTCTATATTCTATTCTATTCCTTAGTCTATATTCTATATTCTATATTCTATTCCTTAGTCTATATTCTATTCTATTCCTTAGTCTATATTCTATTCTATTCCTTAGTCTATATTCTATTCTATATTTATATTCTATTCTATTCCTTAGTCTATATTCTATTCTATTCCTTAGTCTATATTCTATTCTATATTTATATTCTATTCTATTCCTTAGTCTATATTCTATTCTATTCCTTATTCTATATTCTATATTCTATATTCTATTCCTTAGTCTATATTCTATTCTATTCCTTAGTCTATATTCTATTCTATTCCTTATTCTATATTCTATTCTATATTTATATTCTATTCTATTCCTTAGTCTATATTCTATTCTATTCCTTATTCTATATTCTATTCTATTCCATTCCTTATTCTATTCTATTCTTATTGTTTTATTCCTCTTCTCTTCTCTACAATGCTCTTCTCTCACTGATTATGTTACCTAGTTAGGTCATGAAACGTAGGCAAGAAAGCAACAAGCTCAGAGGTATCACCAAGACCCCACAGTAGTCCTTCTCCCCTTCCTCCTCTTCCTCCTCCAATCCACAAACCCCTCTCCCTTCTAGCACTGATGATGTTACGTAGTTGGGTCAAGAAACATCTGGAAGAAAGCAACCAAGGTCAGAGAGCACCCAGGACCACATAGTCCCTCCTCCTCTTCTTCCCGATTATGTTACCCAGTTAGGTCATGAAATGTCTTCAAGAAAGCAATCGAGTGCCCCACAGTCCTCTCCCCACCCCCCCCAAAAAAGTGGTCTTTGAATAAATGCCAGCCTAAACAGGCCAACTTTTCTCTCTTTTTTTTTCTCACCTCTCTGTCTCTTCTTGTCTCAGATCATGACCAACACGCCAAAAGCACGGAAGAAGGCCATGCCCAGCTTCCGCCACAGCGTGGACGAGCCTCTCCAGAGACCCGTGACCCCTGGCTACCACAGGGCACACTACCCAACGTAAGTCTGGGCAGAGCCACCGAAACCTGGACAGCCTTTTTTTTTTTCCTTTTAGCTCTTTTTGCTTCCGGTTCAGAGAGAACGGAATTCAGGTGTGGAAAAGGTACGGATGAAATAAAAGGCAACCACAGACACCAGGAAATACGGAGCTTATTGTGGTTTTTTTTTTAAAAAAAAGAAGGTTCCTTTAGTAAAATGGGGGCCAGAAAGAACAGGAAGTACAATTAGGCCTCAACGTACGACCACAATTGAGACCAGAATTTATGTTGCTAAGCGAGACGTTTTTCAAGTCAGCTTTACCCCATTTTAAGATATAGCATTATTGTTAAGTGAACCACTGCAATTGTTAAGTTGCAGAATGGTTGTTAAGTGAATCACTGCAATTGTTAAGTTGTAGAATGGTTGTTAAGTGAATCACTGCAATTGTTAAGTTGTAGAATGGTTGTTAAGTGAATCACTGCAATTGTTAAGTTGTAGAATGGTTGTTAAGTGAATCACTGCAATTGTTAAGTTGCAGAACGATTGTTAAATGAATCACTACAATTGTAAAGTTGTAGCACGGTTGTTAAGTGAATCACTGCAATTGTTAAGATGTAGCATGGTTGTTAAGTGAACTACTTCAGTTGTTAAGATGAAGTATGGTTGTTAAGTGAACTACTGCAGTTGTTAAGTAGTAGCATGGTTACTAAGTGAATCACTGCAATTGTTAAGATGTAGCATGGTTGTTAAGTGAACTACTGCAGTTGTTAAGATGAAGCATGGTTGTTAAGTGAACTACTGCAGTTGTTAAGTAGTAGCATGGTTGCTAAGTGAATCACTGCAATTGTTAAGATGTAGCATGGTTGCTAAGTGAATCACTGCAATTGTTAAGCTGTAGCATGGTTGTTAAGTGAATCACTGCAATTTTTAAGATGTAGCATGGTTGTTAGGTGAATCACTGCAATTGTTAAGCTGTAGCATGGTTGTTAAGTGAACTACCGCAGTTGTTAAGTAGTAGCACGGTTGCTAAGTGAATCACTGCAATTGTTAAGTTGTAGCACAGTTGTTAAGTGAATCCAACTTCCCCATGGACGTCGCTTGTCAGAAGGTCGCAAAAGGGGATCACGTAACAATCCACACACACACACACACACACACACGCACGGGGCACTGCAACCTTCATTAATTTCCGACCTCTGCTGCGAGATCTTTCCCTTCGTGTTTGTGCCAGAGGGACCCAAACAGAAGCAGCCAAAACAAACCAGTTAAGAGCGCTTGAAAGCCAGGAGGAATGCAAAGATGGTGAGGAGATACTCCCTGCCCTGCTCCTTCAAGGCTCAAGGGCTCAACGATCTCCGAGATTGACGGGGAGATAATCGTCCACCTGGGTTTCCATCGTTTCCTTATTTTTATTGCTTTCTTGTTGTTGTTTTAAGAAGCTGGTTGCAGTGTCCCTGGGGTTATGTGACCCCCCTTTTGCGACCTCCTGAAAAGCAAGATATCTCAGGGGCTGCCCCAAAGAAGAGGGAGTCAAGCTATTCTCCAAAGCACCAGAGGACAAAACAAGAAGCAATGGGTGGAAACTAATCAAGGGGAGAAGCAACTTAGAACTGAGGAGGAATTTCCTGAGAGTGAGAACAATTAACCAGTGGAACAACTTGCCTCCAGAAGTTGTGAATGCCCCAACACTGGAAGTCTTTAAGAAGATGTTAGTTAACCATTCCTCTGTAGTGTTTTAGGGTTTCCTGCCTAGGCAGGGGGTTGGACTAGAAGACTTCCAAGGTCCCTTCCAACTCTGTTCTTCTATTCTATTCTAAAATCAACTCGGAAGCCTGATTCACTTAACAAGGTTATACCTTATCAATGGCAGGGATTCACTTAAACCACTTGTGGCAAGGAATGTCGTAAAAAGGGGCAAAGCTCACTTAACAACAGAAATTGTGGGCTCCATTGTGGTCGTAAGTCGAGGAACACCTGCACTTATGTAATAACCGCGCATAGGCAGCGTTTTTCTTCCCGGGGTGTGTATGGGGGCAGGGGAAAAGACAGAGGGGATAAAAACAGACAGAGGGGATGAAATTCGACTTTTGAATAATCTTCCTACGACAATAGTTTTGAGATCCACTTTATAAACCGAAAGAACATTTGCAAAATGACTGACGTTATGGCGTTTCTCCAAGCAACGGGAAATGGCAATTTCCTTTTCAGCTGGATTTGCAAAACCTCCCTTGCCCTCAGCTAGAGACGGTTGCTCTCTTCTAAATTGCCTGCGTTGCTTTATTTCTTCTTTCTTGGTCCCGTTTCCAAAGCATCAGCTAGAAAGCAGAGGCATTCAGTTCCCCAGGCTCATTTCTTATCTCCAAGGTCTCCTGTTCTATTTATTGAAGCCCGGAGACCTTCTGTAGAATTGGCATTTCATCTGTCTTTCTTTATTTGTTCAGTTATATTCTGTAGTGTATATTTGGCCATGGTGAGGCTTTGAGAGCTGGATGCAACGAAATGTCACTTTAATGGACGCCGATTAGTCTACATTCAAAGTGACCATAAAGTTATTATTCTATTCTATTCTAATTTCTATTTTATTCTATTCCTGAATTCTATTCTGCTCTCTTCTTTTCTTTTCTATTCTAATTTGTATTTTATTCTTTTCTAATTTCTATTCTATTTTATTTTTCTAATCTAATCTAGTCTAGTCTATTCTTCATCCCAATATCTATTCTATTCTATATTATTCTATTCTATTCCTATTCTATTCTACTCCACTCTATTTCTGAATTCTATTGTATTCTATTCTAATTTCTATTCTATTTTATTCTTCTAGTCTAATCTAGTCTAGTCTATTCTTCATCCCAATATCTATTCTATTCTATATTATTCTATTCCCTATTCTATTCTACTCCACTCTATTTCTGAATTCTATTCTAATTTCTATTCTATTATATTTTATTCTTCTAGTCTAGTCTAGTCTATTCTTCATTCCAATATCTATTCTATTCTATTCCTATTCCTATTCCATTCTATCCTATTCTACTCTTCTCTACTCTATTTCTGAATTCTATTTTATTCTATTCTAATTTCTATTCTATTTTATTCTTCTAGTCTATTCTATTCTTCATTCCAATATCTATTCTATTCCTATTCCATTCTATCCTATTCTATTCTTCTCTACTCTATTTCTGAATTCTATTCTATTCTAATTTATATTCTATTTTATTCTTCTATTCTATTTGCGTAAAGATTGGTTTCAACTCCACAAAGCACCTTTGGGACCTCCACAAATTAATGTCTATATCCGTGTTTCTCTTTTAACTTTTAAGGCGTTTTAAGAATGGACTTCAATTTCCAGAATTCCCCAGCCAGCATTGCTCCAATGGAAGCCAGATTCACTTAACAACCAGGTTATTTACTTATCAGCCAACATTGCTGGCTGGGGAAATCTGGGAGTTGACATCCACTCCCTTGAAAGTTACTCGGGCGGAGAAACGCTGTCCTACACAGATCCACCAAGATTTGGTATGTGATAACCAGCAAGGCAAACAGTTTACAACTCTCCTTTTCATCTGAACCAGGAAAGGCCCTACAATTAATTGCTTAGTAAACTGATGGGCCAAGGAACTGATTCCAATTCAGATAGGCAGAGGGTGGGAAAGTGGTTCTTGGTTCTTTGAAAGTACAGGGGGTCCTCGACTTACGACCGCAATGGAGCCCGAAAGTTTTCATTGCTAAGCGAGACCGTTGTGGACTGAGTTTTCACCCGTTTTATGACCTTCAAGATCGCTTCCGGGTCGGTTATGCTATGATTCTATGATTTAGAGAAGACTAGCCGATAAACTGCCGTTGCCCGCTTATTTATTTATAGTGGGGAAATGCCCGGATTAAATTTCTAAAGTTGGATTTTCCCCCTTGCCAGAGAGAGCTCCCTTGTGTACCGTGAAGCTGTTACCATGGCAACTCCACTGCGCTGCACAGTAGAAGCCATTTTACGGCAGGACAGTAGAAGCCACTTTAAAGAAAAAGATTCTTTGCAAGCAAATAGGATGGAGACAAAAGGCAACTGCTCTGCACCCTCAGGGAAAAATGAAAACAGTCCACGATTAGCCAGTTTGGGGCATAGTAGTGGTGAAGGTGCTGGCCTAGAAAGCAGCCGACCGTGAGTTCTAGTCCTGCTTTGTCATGAAAGCCCATTGGGTGACTTTGGGCCAATCGCCAGGAGACTGAGAGTTCTAGTCCTGCCTTAGACATGAGAGCCAACTGGGGGATTTTGGACCAGTCATTCTCTCTCATCTCAACCTACCTCACAGGATTGTTGTTGTGGATAAAATGGGAGGAGGGACTGTTAGCCCTGAAAGGAGGCCAATAGTGAGTGGGTGAAGGGGCTTCATTTTCAGATCCTAGGGGGTGATTTTATCCTGCCCTATGTGCATGCTTTCGATGGTCCTGTTAACAGCTTGCTAGATTTACTCTCAAGGTTGCATTCGGCACAACAGGCTGTATCTTAACAGGACACACATCCCGAGGGGTGTTAGGGAGTGTCTTACCCCCCACAGTGTTTGTTTCCAGAGAGTAAGTCATCTGTGTAACAAGTTTGGTTGAAATTGCTCGACGCGTTCCAGAGTTATGCTGGAACATACATACGTACACACAGAGCCATTTTTCTAGTAGAAGCCATTTGTACAGTAGAAGCCATTTTAAGGCACAACAGGCTGTATCTTAACAGGACACACACCCTGAGGGGTGTTAGGGGTGTCTTACCCCCACAGTATTTGTTTCCAGAGGGTAAGTCATCTGTGTAACAAGTTTGGTTGAAATTGCTCGAGGCGTTCCAGAGTTATGCTGGAACATACATACATACACACAGAGCCATTTTTATAGTAGAACCCATTTGTATAGTATAAGCCATTTTAAGGCACAACAGGCTGTATCTTAACAGGACACACACCCTGAGGGGTGTTAGGGGTGTCTTACCCCCACAGTATTTGTTTCCAGAGGGTAAGTCATCTGTGTAACAAGTTTGGTTGAAATTGCTTGAGGCGTTCCAGTGTTATGCTGGAACATACACACACATAAACACACACACACACACACACACACACACACGTTTATATATATATATATATGGTTCTCCCAAACCTTTGAGGACCAAACACCTCTACTAGCCATGTCCGATCCACTTGCCTCTTCTGGAGACTCACCAGCTTTCGAAGCAAAGAGTAGAGTTTGCAAAGCAACTTGGATTTCTTGAAGTCCACATTGGCTTCTCTCAGTCTTCTCCCCCAGATTGGACAAATCCTTCCAGGGTGGCCCAGTTTTTGGATTGCCTGTAGCACCCCGCACCAAACCACCCAGAGACTTTTGAGGTATTATGAGATGGCTCCATCCTAAAGTCCCTCAGGACGCCCTCTGCCACCTTCTCTGAAGCCACCCAACCTAGAGGCTGTCCATCTCTAGTGACCAGTACAAGAAATCCCAACCTGGTGTCCTCCCGTCGCTTTCGTTTGGTAGGAGAAATCTGAGAAGGGAACGCAGGAAGTTTACTTGGGTCTCACAAATCAAGGGATGACATTGCCAGAGAAGAGAAGAGTAACCAAGATGATTAGGGGACTGGGGGCTAAAACATAGGAAGAACAGTTGCAGGAACTGGGGATGTCTAGTTTGATGAAAAGAAGGACTAGGGGAGACATGATAGCAGTCTCCCAATATCTCAGGGGTTGCCACAAAGAAGAGGGAGTCAAACTATTCTCCAAGGCACCTGAGGGTAGAACAAGAAGCAATGGGTGGAAACTAATCAAGGACAGAAGCAACTTAGAACTGAGGAGAAACTTCCTAACACAGAGGACAATTATCCAGTGGAACAGAAGTTGCCTCCAGAAGTTGTGAATGCCCCAACACTGGAAGTCTTTAAGAAGATGTTGGACAACTATTTGTCTAAAAGGGTATAGGGTCTCCTGCTTGAGCAGAGGGTTGGACTAGAAGACCTCTAAAGTCTCTCACAGTGATTCTATGATTCTGAGATAGATAAATAAGATACATGACAGACAGAGGGATGGATGGATGGATGGATGGATGGATGGATGGATGGATGGATGGATGGATGGATGGATGGATGGAACAGCTTGCCTCCAGAAGTTGTGAGTGCTCCAACACTGGAAGTCTTTAAGAAGAAGTTGGATAACCATTTGCCTGAAGTGGTGTAGGGTTTCCTGCCTAAGAGGGGGTTGGACTAGAAGACCTCCAAGGTCCCTTCCAACCGTGTTATTCTATTCTATTCTATTTGAGGGGCTGCCCCAAGAAGAGTGGGACAAGCTACTCTCCAAGGCACCTGAGGGTAGAACAAGAAGCAATGGGTGGAAACTAATCAAGGAGAGAAACAACTTAGAACTGCGGAGGAATTTCCTGTCAGTGAGGACAATTAATCAGTGGAACAGAAGTTGTGAATGCCCCAACACTAGAAGTCTTTAAGAAGATGTTGGATAGCCATTTGTCTGCCTAGGCAGGGGGTTGGACTAGAAGACCTCCCAGGTCCCTTCCAACGCTGTTATTCTGCTATTCCTCATGGAGGGGCTTTGGAGAAGGCACCTCATTCGAATCTTGGTCAAAGAGAAGCATTGAGGCTTCAAAAGGTCCCTTTCTCTTCTTGCCAGTTCTTTGAAGAGGCGTGTTACCCCCATCTGAGGTCATCCCGGGATCAGGCCCCCAAAGCCCTTGCTTCCTTGTGCTTGCCTTGATGAAACTGGGGCTCAGGCGTTTGACAACCTAGCCTGACCAGCTGCATTACGCTAAGCGAAACTCGGATTAATCTAACCTGTTGCTGCCTTGGTTTGGGTTTGGGGTGATTGTGCACACCCAGCCCAGCCCCTTTTGGGTTTTGCATCGGTGGTGGAACTATGTGCACCCGGAAAATGAATTCATTCACGATAGCGTGAGGCCCCTTTTGATGAAACTAAACATAGAAGGACTTTTCCTGCCAGCTCTGAGACAACAGATGAAAATCCAGCTGGTTGGTTGGTTGGTTGGCTGGTTGGTTGGTGGGTTGTTTATTTATTTATTTTCATTCATTCATTCACTTCATCCATCTCCATCCATCCATCCATCCATCCATCCATCCATCTAGCTAGCTATACATGTCTGCTGTCTATCTATCTTTCTAACTATCTATCTATCTATCTATCTATCTATCTATCTATCTATCTATCTATCTATCTATCTATCATGTCTACCTATCATCTTCTTTCTATCTATCTCTATCTCATGTATCTCTCCTCCCATCCATCCATCTATCCATCAGCTTATCTATCTATCTATCTATCTATCTATCTATCTATCTATCTATCTATCTATCTATCTATCTCTATCTATGTCTATCATCATATCTATCTATCATGTCTACCTGTCATCTTCTTTCTATCTATCTATCTATCTATCTATCTATCTATCTATCTATCTATCTATCTATCTATCTATCTATGTCTGCTATCTATCTATCTATCTATCTATCTATCTCTATCTATCTATCTATCTATCTATCTATCTATCTATCATGTCTACCTATCATCTTCTTTCTATCTATCTCTATCTCATGTATCTCTCCTCCCATCCATCCATCTATCCATCAGCTAGCTAGCTAGCTAGCTATCTCTATGTCTATCATCTTATCATATCTATCTATCATGTCTACCTATCATCATCTATCTATCTATCTATCTATCTATCTATCTATCTATTATCTATCTATCTATCTATCTGTCTGCTATCTATCTATCTATATCTATCTATCTATCTATCTATGTCTGCTATCTATCTATCTATATCTATCTATCTATCATGTCTACCTATCATCTTCTTTCTATCTATCTCTATCTCATGTATCTCTCCTCCCATCCATCCATCTATCCATCAGCTAGCTAGCTAGCTAGCTATCTCTATGTCTATCATCTTATCATATCTATCTATCATGTCTACCTATCATCATCTATCTATCTATCTATCTATCTATCTATCTATCTATCTATCTATCTATCTATTATCTATCTATCTATCTATCTGTCTGCTATCTATCTATCTATATCTATCTATCTATCTATCTATGTCTGCTATCTATCTATCTATATCTATCTATCTATCATGTCTACCTATCATCTTCTTTCTATCTATCTCTATCTCATGTATCTCTCCTCCCATCCATCCATCTATCCATCAGCTATCTATCTATCTATCTATCTATCTATCTATCTATCTATCTATCTATCTATATCTCTATGTCTATCATCTTATCATATTTATCTATCTATCTATCTATCTATCTATATCTATCTATCTATCTATCTATCTATCTATCTATCTATCATGTCTACCTATCATCTTCTTTCTATCTATCTCTATCTCATGTATCTCTCCTCCCATCCATCCATCTATCCATCAGCTAGCTAGCTAGCCAGCTATCTCTATCTATGTCTATCATCTTATCATATTTATCTATCATCTTATCTATCTATCTATCTATCTATCTATCTATCTATCTATCTATCTTCTTATCCCATCTTTACTATTTTTATAAATAATTCAAGGGGGCAAACATACATAATGCTCCTCCTCTGCCTATTTTCCCCACAACAACAACCCTGTGAGGGGGGTTTGGGCTGAGAGGGAGTAACTGGCCCAAAGTCACCCAGTTAGTTTTCATGTGTAAGGCGGGACTAGAACTCATATATCTCCTGGTGATTGGCCCAAAGTCACCCAATCATCCTTCATGCCTGTAGCAGGCCTAGAACTCAACGTCTCCTGGTGATTGGCCCAAAGTCACCCAGCAGACTTTTAAGCATAAGGTGGGACTAGAACTCAACGTCTCCTGGTGATTGGCCAAAAGTCATCCAGCAGGCTTTCAAGCATAAGGCGGGGCTAGAACTCAACGTTTCCTGTGATTGGCCAAAAGTCACCCAGCAGTCTTTCAAGCATAAGGCGGGGCTAGAACTCAACATCTCCTGGTGATTGGCCAAAAGTCACCCAGCAGTCTTTCAAGCATAAGGCGGGACTAGAACTCACAGTCTGCTGCTGATTGGTCCAAATCACCAGTTGAATTCCATGCCTAAGGCAGAACTAGAACTCAACGTCTCCTGATGATTGGCCCAAAGTAACCCAACTGTCTTTCATGTCTAGGGGGGGGGGGACTAGTACTCACAGTCTGCTGCTGATTGGCCCATGGGCCCAGCCAGCCAGCTTTTGGACCTAAACCGATACTAGAACGCACCATTTCCTGGTTTCTTGGCACTACTCCAAACTGACCCCCATCTATTCCCATCGTTCTCATCCAGTGTGCTCAGGGAGGTATGACCAGAATTCAGCAAAATATAGGCTGCTAAGGGGAAACCTGAATCTGAAAGCTTCCCGGTTTTCCCCACCCAGTTGAAAGTTCAAGAACTTGCCCCCACACTAGTGGTGGGTTTCAAAAATTGTTCGAACCTACTCTGTGGGCGTGGCCTCCTTTGTGGGAGTGGCTTGCCACCCATGTGACCGGATGGGAGTGGCTTGCCGCCCATGTGACCGGATATGAAGATGCTGACGGACACTTGTCAGAACCACCTTAAATTACCTCACAGACAGCACTGGCACGCATAAGAATAGGATGTAAACCTGTTTTTTAAAAGGCATCTTTGGTTTGCGTCAAAACAACTTCAACACACGCAATGTTCTGATTGCACCACAAACGCAGTAGTCATCCTTACCTTTCACAGAGGCACTGAGATTTATAAATATGAGCATGATAGTGTAGAATAATCATATCCAAGGACCAGTGGTGGGTTTCTAAAAAGTTTGGAACCTCTTCTGTAGGTGTGGCCTGCTTTCCGGGTCCACTGGTGGAACCTCTTCTAACCGGTTCGGTAGATTTGACTAACCGGTTCTACCGAATAGGTGCAAACTGGAAGGAACCCACCTCTGGCCCACACCCACAAGTCCATCACATGGTCCAATCTTCTCCTGCCACGAACACAGATTCCTACCATCCAGTTCCTCCTAGGTGCAGAGACAAAGATGACCTTGAGTTTCTAAGAAGACTGTTGTTATGGCTCCATATCATCCAACTCCATATAATGCCTCTTCCCATTTTACCACCATAGAAAGTAGGCAGTAGAAAGTGTGGCAGGCCTGAAGCCCCCCCAAAAAAGATGGCTTGCAGGCATGACACCGTCATGGCCCTGGCACTAATCTGTAATCCAAAATTATCCTCTTCTCAATTACAGAAAATTGGGAAGGTAAGAATCCACCCAGGGATAATAGTTTAATCACCCTGGCCTTCTTCCCTCTTCCATCTTGTTTGTTGCAGGTTGGAAAATGAAGCTGCTTCTTCCAGCAGCGACAAAGAGATATATGCTCCACGGTGCTCAAATTCCCGGCCTCCGACACGCAGCGGGAAGAGGTCCAGCCTTCCGGAGATCCCATTCTCCTCGTCATGTAAGTCTTGAGTTCGAGCAGCTCAGAGGTGTCAAACTCAGGGCCGGGGGCCAGATCCGGCCCGCGGTGCCAACTTTTATCAGGCTTGGAGAGTGGCCAGGCTGATATCTTTCAGACGCTGTAATACTTGGCAAGGATGCAGGAATGAACTCATGGTCTCCTGCAAACTCCACTCCCCTTTCGCTCCTCTTTTATTTCCTCTGGGAGGGGCCATTCACTGTCCACCTGTGGCCTTACTCCCAAATTGACCCCTGTTCTTTAGCTGATCCCTTCGCCTGGCAACTCTGCACATGTGCGCACTGGGAACAGGCTCCAGCTGTTCTTCTGACCCACTGAAGGTAGCTGATAACTGGCATATGGCCCTGGCCCCCTTCTCTGCCTCCGACACAGAGCCCTCATCGGAGCCTTCCCCAGACTCCAGGACTGGCCCAGGTTCCTCCCCAACCTCCTCACTGTCCGAATCTGATGCCAGCTCCATTGGCGGGCCACAATACCATTCAAATTTACAATGGCATTTGGGAAAATAAAGTGATTTTACGAGGAGTAAGACGAGGGCTACCTGTAAGTGGACAAGTGGTTTTTTTGCCAATCGGTTCTGTGTCGCTCTAGAATAGTGTTTCTCAACCTTGGTGACTTTTAAGTCCTGTGGACTTCAACTCCCAGAATCCCCCAGCCATCCTTTCCCCTTCTCCCTCCTTTTCTTTCTTTGTTCTTTTCTTTTTCTATTTCTTTCTCCTTCCTTCCTTTCCCCTTCTCCCTCCTTTTCTTTCTTTGTTCTTTTCTTTTTCTATTTCTTTCTCCTTTCTTTCTTTCCCCCTCCTTTTCTTTCTTTCTCTTCTTTTCTTTTGCTATTTCTTTCTACTTCCTTCTTTCTTTCTTTCTTTCCTTCCTTTCTCCCTCCTTTCCTTTCTTTTTCTTCTTTCTTTCCTTCCTTTCTCCCCTCCCTCCTTCTCCTTTTTTCTTTCTCTCAAGTTGTGCCATGCGTCTGTGAAGTGGCTGTTTTGTTTCCCCAATGAACACATCTGCTGAGGGCTCACTGCCTTTTACTGCATATACCACATTGCTTAGTTTCTGCCTGGGTTTTTGTATCCATGGGGTGGACAAAGCTTCTGCCTTCGTGCCTTCTTGGGTTTGAAGGGTGTTGACTGACGATCCTCCCGAGCTTTTCCGATATGCCTGCAACATACGGAATGACAACAATAAATGAAGCAAACTAAAAAAATGTCCCCTTTTCCCCCAAATGACAGTTGAAACCGAATCTCCCGGAAGTTCTTTGATGTGCGGTGGAGCTGACCCGGATGTCCAGTCAGTTGCTGAAGTTCTGATTCTTCACTCGCCCGGTTCTTCCCAGGACAGTGGAAACAGCTGGCCAAACAGGTGCGTAAGCAGCGCGTGATTTTCTAAACCAGGGCTCTCCAAACTTGGGAACTCTAAGACTTAAGGACTTCAACTCCCAGAATACCTCCGCCATCTATGCTGAGTTAGAGGTGGATGGGGGAGAAAGTCGGGAAGGGAGAGTGTTCCAGGGGCTGGTGGTGTTGTGGCCCACCAGTGGCCAGTGGAGCTGGCAGCAGAGTCGGAGAATGAGGAGGTTGGGGAGGAAGAGGGGCCAGTCCTGGAGTCTGGGGAAGGCTCGGAGGAGGGCTCTGTGTTGGAGGCAGAGAGGGGGCCAGGGCCGTCCGACAATTATCGGAGTCAGACATCAGTGAGGCAGAAGAGCAGCTGGAGCCTGTTCCCAGTGTGTTCATGAGCAGAGTTGCCAGATGAAGGGAAGAGCTAAAGAACAGGGGCCGACTTGGGAGTAAGGCCACAGGTGGACGATGAATGGCCCCTCCCAGGGGAAATAAAAGAGGAGTGAAAGGGGAGTGGAGTTTCCGGAGACAATTAGTTCACTTAATTGGTTCGTGACTCTCCGAGGCTCCTTGCCAAGTTCTGCAGAGATCGGCCTGGCAGCTCTCCAAGCCAGATAAGGTCTGTGACTGTAAATCCTCCCTGGGAAGACTTTGCTGGATGTAAATGAGCACAATTCACAGCAAATTAATAAAAGGGGTTTTTGTCTGGACAAGGAGTCTGCTTCATGCTCTTGGGGAGCTTCGATCAGAACAAGTGTGGGCCAGGTGTGTGTCTCTCTCTATATATACACACAAGTTGTGGCGAGCAGAGCTGGCAGCAGATTCGGAGAGTGAGGAGATTGGGTAGGAAGATGGGCCAGTTTTGGAATCTGGGGAAGGCTCTGATGAGGTCTCTGTGTCGGAGGCAGAGAGGGGGCCAGGGCCGTCCGACAGTTATCAGCTGCCTTTAGAGTCAGACATCAGAGGAGCAGAAGAACAGATGGAGCCTGTTCCCAGTGTGTGCATTCACAGAGCTTCCAGGAGAAGGGAACAGTTAAGGCAGTGTTTTTCAACCTTGGCGACTTTAAGTCCTGTGGACTTCAACTCCCAGAATCCCCCAGCCAGCACAGCTGGCTGGGGAATTCTGGGAGTTGAAGTCCACAGGACTTAAAGTCACCAAGGTTGAAAAACACTGAGTTAAGGAACAAGGGTCGACTCGGGAGTAAAGCCACAGGTGGACGATGAATGGCCCCTCCCAGGGGAAATAAAAGAGGAGCGAAAGGGGAGTGGAGTTTGCAGGAGGCCATGAGTCCAATTCATTAGGATGAAGATCTGCTCCTGACTTCTTGCCAAGTATTGTCTGCTACAGAGTGGCGTTTGGAAGATATCGGCCTGGCACCTCTCCAAGCCTGATAAGGTCTGGAGTTGTGAAATCTCTTGAAAGACTGTCGGCCGGGACTTTGCTGGAGAGGAATTCCCTTGGGGGTTTTATCGGGACGAGGAGTCAGCTTCGTGATCTTGGGAAGCCCCGGTCAGAACAGGTGGTAACTCCAGGAACCCTGGAGTGGTTGTAACTTTGAAACCAGGTTGTAAGTACTCTGTTATTCTGTTAAGTGCAGCTAGTCCTCGACTTACAACAGTTTGTTTAGTGACTGATGTTAGAACAACACTGAAAAAAAGGAACTTATGCCCATTTTTCACACTTACGACTGTTGCAGCATCCCCAGGCTCACGTAACCCAAATTCAGCCTCTTGGCAACTGGTCCCTATTTATGACGGTTGCAGTGTCCCAGGGGTCACATGATCCCCTTTTGCGACCTTCTGACTAGCAAAGCCAATGGGGAAGCCGGATTCGCTTAACAAACCTGTTACTGACCTAACAGCAGCAGTGCTTTGCTTAACAACTGCGGCCAAAAAGGTCATAAACTGGTGCAAAACTCACTTAAAAATGTCTCAGGCAGATGAATTTTGGGCTCCATTGCAGTCGTAAGTTGAGGACTACTTGTAGCTTTTGGGAGGGTCTGTCATAACTTCTCGCTGTTGCTAAGTGGCCGATCATAAGTGAAGGACTGCCTGACGCACCATAGAGGTGTATGCACGGACATTCCTGTTTTCTCCTCGAAGACATGCCTGAAGTGTTTCAGAACAAAATTGAATAGGGGGCCTTGAAGGTCTTACAGTCCAACCCCCTGCTCAAGCAGGAGGCCCCGTACCATTTCAGACACATGGCTATCCAATCTCTTCTTAAAAACTTCCAGTGTTGGAGCACCAACAACTTCTGGAGGCAAGCAGTTCCACTGGTCAATTGTTCTCATTGTCAGGAAATTTCTCATTATTTTTAGGTTTGATCTCCATCTGAGTAGCTTCAACCCCTAGCTCCTTCCTTCCTTCCTTCCTTCCTTCCTTCCTTCCTTCTTTCCTTCCTTCCTTCCATCCTTCCTTCCATCCATCCTTCCTTCCTTCTTTCCTTCCTTCCTTCCTTCCCTCCTTCCATCCTTCCTTCCTTCCATCCTTCCTTTCTTCCTTCCTTCCATCCATCCTTCCTTCCTTCCATCCTTCCTTCTTTCCTTCCTTCATCCTTCCTTCTTTCCTTCCTTCCTTCCTTCCTTCTTTCCTTCCTTCCTTCCATCCTTCCTTCCATCCATCCTTCCTTCCTTCTTTCCTTCCTTCCTTCCTTCCTTCCCTCCTTCCATCCTTCCTTCCATCCTTCCTTTCTTCCTTCCTTCCATCCATCCTTCCTTCCATCCTTCCTTCCTTCCTTCCTTCCTTCCATCCTTCCTTCTTTCCTTCCTTCCTTCCTTCCTTCCATCCTTCCTTCCTTCCTTCCTTCCTTCCATCCTTCCTTCTTTCCTTCCTTCCTTCCTTCCTTCCTTCCTCCCTTCTTTCCTATCATAGAATCCTAGGATCTTGAAGGTCTTCTAGTCCAACACCCACCCACCCCCAAGTAGAACACAATTTATTAAGAGAGCCATGTTGGCACATCTGGGAAAACCCGAATCTGAAAGCTTCCCAATTTTCCCCACCCAGTTGAAAGTTCAAGATCTTGCCCCCACACCCACAAGTCCATCCCGTGGTCCAATCATCCACACCCATCCAGCTCCGGCCAGGTACAGAGGTGCAAAGACAAAGGATGACCTTGGTTTTCTAGAAAGAATGTCGTTATGGCTACATAGCATCTAACTCCGTACAATCCCATTTTCCCATAACAGAAAATACATAGTAGAATAATAGAAAACGTGGCAGGCGAAAGACTAAAAGAAAAGATGGCTGCAGGCTTGACATCAGCCTCCAGTCCCCTAATCCTCTTGGTTGCTCTTCTCTGCACTCTTTCTAGAGTCTCCACATCCTCCTTATCTCGTGGTGGCCAAAACTGGATGCAGGATAGCAATAGCAATAGCAGTAGACTTATATACCGCTTCATAGGCCTTTCAGGCCTCTCTAAGCGGTTTACAGAGAGTCAGCATATTGCCCCCAACAATCTGGGTCCTCATTTTACCCACCTCGGAAGGATGGAAGGCTGAGTCAACCCTGAGCCGGTGAGATTTGAACCGCTGAACTGCTGATCTAGCAGTAGCCTGCAGTGCTGCATTTAACCACTGCGCCACCTTGGCTCAGGATTCCAAGTCTCTCACCAAAGCATTATAAAATGCTACTAAAACTTCACACAGAACGTCACAACAAGCTTGTGGCTCCGCTTTGTACATTGAAGGACAGGTTCCTTCTTCCATGTAACCTGGGTAGATAGATGCAGCTCCTCAACCCTAGCTTGACGTCTTCGGAAGAGCAGAATAACATGGTTGGAAGGGACCGTGGAGGTCTTCTAGTCCAGCCGTCCTTCATACGTTTTAGCCTCCAGTTCCCAAATCCTCTTGGTTGCTCTTCTCTGCACTCTTTCTGAAATTTAATCCCCCTGGAAGAGCCAAGGTGGCGCAGTGGTTAAATGCAGCACTGCAGGCTACTGCTAGATCAGCAGGTCAGCGGTTCAAATCTCACCGGCTCAGGGTTGACTCAGCCTTCCATCCTTCCGAGGTAGGTAAAATGAGGACCCAGATTGTTGGGGGCAATATGCTGACTCTCTGTAAACCGCTTAGAGAGGCCTGAAAGGCCTATGAAGCGGTATATAAGTCTACTGCTATTGCTATTGCTATTGCTATTGCTATTGCTATTGCTGAAGACAATTTAATGCAAGAATGAACTCGGAGCCCTGGGAGACAACTAAGGTTCAATAAAGAGGATATTTTTTCCCCCGGATATTTCCTCTTGTCAAACGGGAGGATCTGACATTTCAACAGCTAATCCATGAATCAGCACAACCGCTTGTTTACAAAATCCTCACTTGTACAACGGGGATTAAATCAGGGAGGAGGTGAAGCCCAGCGCCAGGTTACAGGCCAAGCAAAAGGTTTTATTTTTTGCGCATCGATGAAGCCTTTTTGCTAATATGCAAATTCCCGTCGCCACCAACTTCCTTTTTCCATTTCAGCCAGAAGGGAAACGGCTGCTCGATCGCGTGGCCAACAACGGGAGTGGGGGGATCCAGTCTGGGCCAGGCAAGCGGGACCAGGATTTTTGTCTTCCGAGCTTTCGGACTGGTGCGGGAATCCATCTTCAGGGAACATCTTCTCGATTTAACAACTGCGGTGATTCACTTAACAACGGTAGCAAGGAAATTTGTAAAACAGCGCAAAGCTCACTTAACACATTTCTCGCTTAGCAGAATACATTTTGGGCTCACAACATCTGGTTTGGGATGGCGGGATAGAAGAAACTATTGTTCCAGAAAGTTTTACTGGGAGTTCCTCGACGTACGACCCACAGTTGAGCTCCAAATTTCCATTGCTAAGCAAGACGGTTCTTAAGTGAGTTTTGCCCCGTTTTAAGACCTTTCTCGCCACCGCTTTTAAGTGAATCGGTTGCAGTTGTCAAGTTAGTAACCCGGTCGTTAACTGAATCCGGCTTCCCCACTGACTTAGAGTGACAGAAGGTCGCAAAAGGGGATCCCGTGGCCCCCTCTCTGCCTCCGACACAGAGCCCTCCTCAGAGCCTCCCCTAGACTCCAGGACTGGCCCATCTTCCTCCCCAACCTCCCCACTGTCCGAATCTGCTGCCAACTCCGCTGGCGGGCCACACCACCATTCAAATTTACAATGGCATTTGGAAAAAAAAGTGATTTTACAAGGGGTCCTTGCACTTATGACCATTGCAGCATCCTCGTGGGCAGTCACATGATCAGAATTCAGGTGCTTGCCGACTGGCGTGTATTTACGATTGGCTGCAAAGTCAACAGGGCGAAGCTGGATTCATTTAATGACCAGGTGATTCACTTTAAAACGGCAGTGAATTGTTTATCAATTGTGGCCCCCCCAAAAAAGCCGTAAAATTGGGTGCGATTCATTTAACAGCCCCTGTTGCTTAGCAACAGAAATTTCGCTTCCAACTGTGGTCGTAAGTCAGAGCTACCTGTACCAAGATCCTGCTCGTTCATTGCAAAGAATTAAAACACAGAGCACATTTATAACTTTTTGTCACATAAAAACACATTTGGAAGAGAGTTGTTTTCCGGCTTCCTAACCTCCATCCTGCTAGGATCTGATCTGCTGTTCAGACCGTGGCACGACAAAACCGCGCTCGACTAAACCGTGCCCGATTAAACCGCGTCGCTGACGTCATCAACAGGGCGACAACAGCCAGCGCGGAGAAAGAAGGGCGCTTTAAATAGCGCTTTGAAAGCAAGCCAATTCAACTTAAGGTAAGGGTTAGGTTTAGGGTTAGGTTAAGGGTTAGGTTTAGGTTTAGGGTTAGGTTAAGGATTAGGGTTAGGGTTAGGTTAAGGGTTAGGTTTAGGGTTAGGTTTAGGGTTAGGTTTAGGATTAGGTTTAGGGGGGTTAGGTTTAGGTTTAGGGGTTAATTTTAGGTTTAGCGTTTACAGCATGCTTTTTTCTCCGCGCTGTTGTCGCGCTGTGATGACGTCAGCTACGCGGTTTCGTCGAGCGCCCTTTAATCGAACGCGGTTTTGTGGTGGAACCTGTTCAGACATGCTGTCCATCTAGGTGAGATTTACCAAGCACCGAGTCCCTGGAAGATAATGCTACGTGGAATTATTTAACAGAATAACAGAGTTGGAAGGGGTCTTGGAGATCTTCCAGTCCACCCTCCTTTTCAAGCAGGAGACCCTATGTTCTACGAGACAAATGGCTGTCCGATCTCTTCTTAAAAAACATTCCAGCGATGAAGCCGCTCACACCTTCTGGTGGCATTCTGTTCCAATGGTCAATTGTTAGGATTTTTCTCCTTAGTTCTAGGTTTCTTCTCTCCAGTATTGGTTTTGAGCCGTTGCTTCTTGTCCTGCCTTCTGGTGCTTTGGGAAATAGGCGAGCCCCCTCCTCTTCGTTGGAAGATATTGGAAGACTGCTATCATGTCCCCCCTAGTCCTTCTCTTCCTTAATAGAATTCTTTATTGGCCAAGTGTAATTGGACACACAAGGAATTTGTCTTCGTTGCAGAAGCTCTCAGTGTACATAAAAAAAACCACATTCATCAAGAATCATAAGATGCAACACTTATTGGTAGTCATAGGATACTAAATACGCAATCAGAATCACACCAGGAAACGAAATAAAACAATATACATCATAAAGATACAGGATTTATTTTATTTGTCTTCGTTGCAGAAGCTCTCAGTGTACACTCAAAAAACCAGATTCTTCAAGAATCATAAGATGCAACACTTATTGGTAGTCATAGGATACTAAATACGCAATCAGAATCACACCAGGAAACGAAATAAAACAATATACATCATAAAGATACAGGATTTATTTTATTTGTCTTCGTTGCAGAAGCTCTCAGTGTACACAAAAAAAACCACATTCATCAAGAATCATAAGATGCAACACTTATTGGTAGTCATAGGATACTAAATATGCAATCAGAATCACACCAGGAAACGAAATAATATACATCATAAAGATACAGGATTTATTTTATTTGTATGCCACCCTTTTCCGGGAAGGACTCAGGGCGGCGAACAACTCAAAGGGGGAAAGGGAACATAGAACACAATACAGGTGATTAAAATAACCAAGAGTCACACAGCCATACATGTCGAGAGGGGAGGGGAACTCATCAACCCCAGGCCTGCCGACACAGCCAGGTTTTAACGGCTTTCCGGAAAGCCTGGAGAGAGGTGAGGGTCCGAATCTCTGCGGGGAGTTTGTTCCAAAGGGCTGGGAGCTGCCACAGAGAAGGCCCTCCCCCGGGTGGTAGCCAGATGGCATTGGCTGGTGGACGGAACCCGGAGGAGGCCGGCCCTGTGCGATCTAATGGGTCTTTGGGAGGTAATTGGCAGCAGGCTGTCTCTCAAGTACCCAGGTCCAATACCATGAAGGGCTTTATAAGTTACGACTAGCACTTTGAAGCATATCCGGAGACCGATCGGTAACCAGTGCAGCTCGCGGACGATAGGTGTAACGTGGGTGTATACCGAGGTGCACCCACAATCGCTCGCGCGGCTGCATTCTGGATGAGTTGAAGTCTCCGAATGCTCTTCAAGGGCTGCCCCATGTAGAGCGCATTGCAGTAGTCCAGTCTTGAGGTCACGAGGGCAAGCAACAAGGTTATAGTCTTAAGTAGAAAAGAAGATGTAGGTAATGGGAAGGAAGAGAAGAAGAATAGCAATATAGTCTTCATAAATAGTTTGACAGTGTTGTGGGAATTATTTGTTTAGAAGAGTGATGGCGTTCGGGGGGGGGAAACTGTCCTTGTGTCTAGTTGTTCTGGTGTGCAGTGCTCGATAGCGTCGTGAGGATGTGAGGGGTCTGTAGATATTTTCCTGACCTATTTCATATTTCGATATTTCATGTCTAGACCAGTGTTTCTCAACCTTGGCAACTTGAAGATGTCTGGACTTTCAACTCCCAGAATTCCCCAGCCAGCGAATGCTGGCTGGGGAATTCTGGGAGTTGAAAGTCCAGACATCTTCAAGTTGCCAAGGTTGAGAAACACTGGTCTAGATAAATTAAACATACCCAATTCCTACAACCATTCTTCCTAGGCTTTAGCCTCCAGCCCCCCAAAATCAGCGGTCCCCCAAACCTTTCAGACCTCAGAGACCACTACATTCATCATTTTAAATCCCACGGACCACTAATACCATCTGCCTGATGGGCGTGGCAAGGTGGTCATGTGACTGGGTGGGCGTGACCAATTCGATGTCATTCCCAGCCCCTCGCCAGCCTCTACTCTCCACTCCTCGCCTGCCCGCCGGGGCTCCTTAGGGCCCCAACAGGGAGCAGTTGCTGGAGCTGAGCATCCACCGGGAGAAAGAGTTGGCAAAACAGATCAGTTCCAATTGGATCAGACCGAGAAGGAGGTTTCAGCAGAAGCACCTCACTGAGGACTAGAAGCATGGGCTTTCCAAGCAAAATGAAGACCTGCGGGAGTGCAAGGCCAGGTGCCGGCGCCTGGAGGCTCAGCGGGCTGAGATGGTCAGCCAGTTCCAGGCCATGATGCCGTCCCACTGGAACGAGGCCCTCCGGCTCTTCGCCACCGGCGGTTCTTCCCTTCAGCCTTCGCCCAAAGCCCCCCACCAGGAGGCCGAAGCAGACCCCAAGTGGGAATTTCTGCCCCCCTCCGACCCCATAAAAGACCCCAAAGGGGAGACTCTCTGCAGCCACACAAGCGTTCATTGCACGTATCCGTCCCAGGGGCCGCAGTTTGAGGACCCCTGATTGAGTGCAATGCAAAAAATGCAAATAATTTTTCTGCGCACCACCACATTTTTCTCGCAAACCAACAATTGGTGACTGCCGTCCTAAATCATCTTTATTGCTCGTCCCCCCCCTTTATAGAGCCTCTACATCTTTGTAATACAGAACAGGGTGACCCAAACCAGGCGTAGTGTTCCAAGTGTGGCCTTTATAAAAAGCTTTATAAACGAACTCCTGTTACGGAAGCGAGAGATAAAAAGTTGATTTAAGAGAAATCCATTCCGTCTCACGGTTCTTTACCACCGGAACATAAATATTTGCCTATTTAAAAGAGTTTGCCTCCTCTCCTCTGTTTGCTGAACAGAAAGAGAATCGAAGGTATGCGGGAAACCTGAGAGCAGACAAAAAGAGTTATATTAGCTCGTCAAGTGACTCACAAACCGCAACGCATCATTCAAACCAACAGCAGGACAAGATGTTCCCCTCGGCACAACAATAGGAAGTAGACACATGCTTTTAATACTACAGAAAGTTCTCAGAAATTACAGATTAACAGAGTTGGCGGGGACCTTGGAGGTCATCTAGTCCAACCCCACCACCACCCAAGCAAAAGACCCCATACCAGTGATGGCGAACCTTTTCAGCACCCAGTGCTCAAACTGGAATGCGTGAGGATGTGTGTCAAAGTGCCGGAAAGCTCCCACAACTTCTGAAGGCAACTTCTGTTCCATGGGTTGATGGTTCTCACTGTCAGGAAATTCCTCCTTATTTCCAGGTTGAATCTCTCCTTGGTCGGTTTCCATCCATTCTTCCTTCTTTGGCCTTCGGGGGCTTTGGAGAATAGCTGGACCCCCTTCCTCCTCTCTGTGGCAGCCCCTCAAATATTGGAAGATGCTCTCCCGTCTCCCCTGGTCCTTCTTTTTTCTTTTTTCATTATTTTTTCCTTCCATCCCTCCCTTCCTCTTTCTTTCTTTCTTTCTTTCTTTCTTTCTTTCTTTCTCTTCCTTGTGCTTTGGAAAACAGCTTGGCCCCCTCTTCTCTGTGGAAGCCCCTCAAATATTGGAAGATGCTCTCCTGTCTCTCCTGGTCCTTCTCTTCCCTAGGCTAGCCATGTCTCTCTTCTTTCTTTTTTCATTTTTTTCTTCCTTCCTTCTGTCCTCCTTTCCTTCCTTCTTTCCATCCATCCCTCCCTTCCACTTTCTTTCGTTCTTTGTTTCGTTCTTCCTTCCTTCCTTTCTTTCTTTCTCTCTCTCTCTCTCTCTTTTCTTTCTTGTGCTTTGGAAAACAGCTTGGCCCCCTCTTCTCTGTGGAAGCCCCTCAAATATTGGAAGATGCTCTCCTGTCTTCCCTGGTCCTTCTCTTCCCTAGGCTAGCCATGTCTCTCTTTTTTCTGTTTTTATTATATTTTCCTTCCTTCCCGCCCTCCCTGCCTTCCACTTTCTTTTTCTTTCTTTCTTTCTTTCTTTCTTTCTTTCTTTCTTTCTTTCTTTCTTTCTTTCTTTCTTTCTCTCTTTCTTGTGCTTTGGAGAATAACTTGATCCCCTCCTCTCTGGGGCAGCCCCTCAAATATTGATGGTATCCTGCCTCCCCTGGTCCTTCTCTTCTCTAAACAAGCCATGTCTCTTTTTTTCTTTTTTCATTATTTTTTCCTTCCTTCCTTCCATCCCTCCCTCCCTTCCACCTTCCACCTTCTTTCTCTCTCTCTCTCTCTCCCTCCCTCCCCCCCTCTCTCTTTCTTGTGCTTTGGAAAATAGCTTCCTCTCTGGGGCAGCCCCTCAAATATTGGGAGATGCTCTCCTATCTCCCCTGGTCCTTCTCTTCACTAGATCAGCCATGTATCTCTTTTTTCTTTTTTATTATTTTTTCCTTCCTTCTGTCCTCCTTCCTTCCTTCCCTCCCTCCCTCCCTCCCTTCCTTCCTTACTTTCTGTTTTCTTTCTTTCTTTCTTTTTCTCTTTCTTGTGCTTTGGGAGACAGCTTGACCCCCTCCTCAGTGACCCGGCTGACCTGAGAGAGCCTTGACTCTCCTCCACTTGCTGGCTGAGAAAAATCTCTCCCCCCCCTTTATGCTACTTTCTTTCTCGTCTGTGTGTTTGGTTGCTGTGGACTTGCATTGGACTATTCATTGCCCCAGGGAGAAGGCGGTTAGCCTGGAACAGCACTGGGAGAGAATGGGAGGCTGTCTTCATCTGCTGCTACTGCATCCCCCTTCCTCTCCCCTCGGCTTGGCCTCCCCTGTTGGTGCATTCTCCCCCCCACTGGGCCGTTGCCATTGCTATTGCAGGGCCTTTTGCTGGGTGGGACTAGACTCCTCTTGGAATGCGGCTTTTGGACCTTTTGGAGTATATCTTCATCTGCTCTTTTATCTACACTTTCATCTGCCACGGCCATTGTTGCCTGATGCCGCCTTGGACCTGCGGCCACAGATAGCGCCACTACTGGCCGAGCGGGGGTACTTACAGTACATAGAAGGCCCTCTCCTTGCCTTAACCATCTTGGACTTTTTTTGGACCTTCCCAGAACTATTCGCACTTTAAACCAATCAATTTTTTTGCGCAATTTATAATTTCTTTCTTTTCTTTCACCTTTTTCTTCCGTCTTTGTATGGGTTATGCTTGAGGTACGCTTGAGATGGATGAATGTCCCACTTTTTTATGATCATATTGTTGTAATTTTGTGTTTTTAACTTCTTACGTGGGGACTGTTTGGGGGAGTGTATGAGTATGCGTGATTCGGAGGACCTGCCGGGAGTTGCGGGGGCCACGGGGGTGGTTGAGGGGACCAGAGACACGGGAGAGGGTCGGGGTATTGCGGTCGTAACAGGGAGGGGCAGATACGGCGGGGACTTTAGGGCAGGCCATTACCGGGGAAGGAGGGTTCGCTACATTACAGAGATCCCTCCTTCCGGCCCTAGGAGTCCCACTCCAAGACCAGATGGCGCAAGTAGTCAGGACCCTGGTCTCAGGCTGTTGTCGCTAAATGCCAGGTCTGTTGTACATAAAGCTCCTCTCGTCCGGGACTTAATTTTAGACGAGAGGGCAGACCTGGCATGTATTACTGAAACCTGGCTGGGCCCAGAGGGAGGAGTCCCCCTTGTAGAGCTGTGCCCAGAAGGATTTCAGGTGCTGCATCAGCCGAGAGCCCAGGGAAGGGGTGGGGGTGTGGCCGCTGTTATCCGAGAGTCGTCAGTTCCTCGTAGGGTCCCTGCTCCGGAGATTGTCGGGTGTGAGTCTTTGCTGTTAAAGTTGGACCTCAAGGGTCAAGTGGGTCTGCTGCTAACGTACCTGCCTCCCAACAGCGTTGCAGCAGCCCTCCCCTCGCTCCTCGAGTCGGTAGCCGAGCTGGCAATTGAGTTCCCTAGGTTGATGGTCCTGGGGGACTTTAATTTGCCGTCGCTCGGTGAAAACTCTGATGGGGCGCAGGAGTTCATGGCTTCCATGACAGCCATGGGCTTGACCCAAGTAATTCGGGGCCCAACCCATTCAGCGGGACACATGCTTGACCTCGTATTTCTCTCGGAGCAGTGGATTTGTGATCTTGGTCTGAGGGGGAGTGACATCATACCCCTGTCGTGGTCAGACCATTGCCTACTGAGGCTCGACTTCCGGAGGCCAAACCCCCACTGTAGGGAGGAGGAACCGACCAGGTGGTTCCGCCCCAGGCGTCTTATGGAGCCAGTAAGGTTCCAGACAGAGCTTGGGGTTATTCCTGACTCTTTCGCCCACAATCCGGTGGAGACTCTGGCTGCTGCGTGGCACTCGGCAGCGTCGGAGGCCCTCGACCGGATTGCGCCACTGCGGCTCCTCCGAGGCGGCGGATCCCGGAGACCCCCTTGGTTCACCGAGGAACTCCGGGAGATGAAGCGCCGGAGGAGATGCCTAGAGCACCGTTGGAGGTCCGATAAGTCCGATTCGAACCGGGCAATGGTAACCACCTGCACCAGGGAATACACCAGGGCACTTAGGGCAGCAAAAAGATCGCACATAGCCACCCTGGTAGCATCCGCTGAGTCTCGCCCAGCCGCCCTGTTTAGGATAACCCGCTCCCTATTGAACAAAAGGGAGGCGGGGGAACCCTTGCAGGGCAGAGCTGAAGAATATGCCCAATTCTTAGCGGACAAAATTGCTCGGTTTCGGTCGGACTTGGACTCCACCCCCGCAGTTCCAGCCGAGGCGCAGGGGGACCAAGTAGAACAGCTCTGGGTTGAGTTTCAAGACGTTACCCCCGGGGATGTGGACAAGGCCATGAGAGCTGTAAGTACTTCCACCTGCGTTCTGGATCCGTGTCCCTCATGGCTGGTTACTAACTGCAGTGAGGTGACACGAGGCTGGATCCAGGCGGTTGTGACCGCCTCCCTTCGGGAGGGGAACTTCCCCGCCGCACTGAAAGCGGCGGTGGTGAGACCCCTCCTGAAGAAACCATCCTTGGATCCAGCTGTTCTTAATAGCTATCGTCCAGTCTCCAACCTTCCCTTCCTGGGGAAGGTTGTTGAGAAGGTGGTGGCCTTCCAGCTCCAACGGTCCTTGGAGGAAGCAAACTACCTAGACCCCTTCCAGTCAGGCTTCAGGCCCGGTTACAGCACAGAAACCGCTTTGGTCGCATTGATGGATGATCTCTGGAGAGCCAGAGATGAAGGACGTTCCTCCATCCTGGTCCTCCTTGACCTCTCAGCGGCTTTCGATACCATCGACCATGGTATCCTTCTGCGACGACTGCGGGAGGTGGGAGTGGGAGGCACCGTGTTACGGTGGTTCTCCTCCTACCTCTCGGACAGGTCGCAGTCGGTGTTAGTGGGGGGGCAGAGATCGTCCCCTAGGCCCCTAAATTATGGGGTGCCTCAGGGTTCGGTCTTATCCCCCCTACTATTCAACATCTACATGAAACCGCTGGGAGAGATCATCCGCAGGCACGGGATTAGATACCATCAATATGCGGACGATACTCAATTGTATCTGTCCGCCCCGTGCCAAATCAATGAAGCGGTTGACGTGATGAGCCGGGGTCTTGAGGCCGTTATGGACTGGATGAGGGTGAACAAGCTTGTGCTCAACCCAGAAAAGACCAAGTGGCTGTTGTGTTTCCCTCCCAAAGATTTGGTTATTATTCCACCACTCAGGCTGGGGGGTCAAATTTTATACCCCTCAGAGAGGGTTCGCAACTTGGGAGTCCTCCTGGATCCACAGCTGTCATTTGACCACCACTTAACGGCTGTGACCAGGGGGGCATTCGCCCAGGTTCGCCTGGTGCGCCAGTTGCGACCCTACCTGAATCGGGAGGCTCTCACAACAGTCACTCGGGCCCTTGTGACCTCTAGGCTGGAATACTGCAATGTGCTCTACATGGGGCTGCCCTTGAGGAGCATCCGGCGACTTCAGCTAGTGCAGAATGCAGCCGCGCGAGTGATTGCGGGTGCACCCCGATTCACCCGCATAACACCTATCCTCCGCGAGCTGCGCTGGCTACCTGTTGATCTCCGGATGCGCTTCAAGGTGCTATTAATCACCCATAAAGCCCTACATGGCAGTGGATCTGGATACTTGAGAGACCGCCTTCTGCCAATTACATCCCTACGACCGATAAGATCTCATAGATTAGGCCTCCTCCGTATTCCATCGGCCAGCCAGTGTCGGCTGGCAACTACAAGGAGGAGGGCCTTCTCAGCAGTAGCCCCGACCCTTTGGAACGAGCTCCCCGTGGAGATTCGTACCCTCTCCACCGTCCAGGCCTTCCGCATAGCCTTGAAGAACTGGCTCGCCCGTCAGGCCTGGGGATAGGATAGTTACCCCGCCCGAATGATGAGTGTTTGTTGCTTGCTATTTTATTACATGTTTTGTCCTAATGTCTGTATTCCCCTTTCCCAGTTTTTGTGTGAGCCGCCCTGAGTCCCCTCAGGGAAAAGGGCGGCCTACAAATTCTAATAAAATTCTAAATTCTAAATTCTAAATTCTAAATTCTCCTCCCTGGGGCAGCCCCTCAAATACTGGTCCTTCTCTTCCCTAGATCAGCCATACGGAGTGCTTGCAACCATTCATCCTGTGTTTGAGCCTCCAGTCCCCTAATCTTCTTCGTTGCTCTTCTTTACAAGCCTTGAAGGACTATAACCGTGATGGCATACGTATGGCACGCGTGTCAGAAGTGGCACGCAGAGCCCTCTCTGTTGGCATGTGCGCCCTCACCACCTGCTCTTCTGATTTCCGGCCACACATGCATGCCAGTCAGCTGGTCTTCTCAAATGTCGGAGCGCCAGAACACAGCCTGAAAATGGTCCAAAACCCGGCCAAAACCAGCCAAAAAAACAGGCCGTTTTTGGAGCCGTTTATATTTTTTGAGCTGTTTTCAGGCCATTTTCGGCCTGAAAAAAACGGCCTGAAAATGGTCCAAAAAACAGCCCAAACCATCCAAAAAACAGACATGCCTGCACCAGCCAGCTGTTTTGGGGTTTCTGGCATTCTGGCACACACACGAACAGACACGAACACAATCTGGTTTGAGCCCTTAGTGCCAGAAAGGTTCTCCATCACTGGACTATAGCAATAGCAATAGCAGTTAGACTTATATACCGCTTCATAGGGCTTTCAGCCCTCTCTAAGCGGTTTACAGAGTCAGCAACTTGCCCCCACAGTCTGGGTCCTCATTTCACCCACCTCGGAAGGATGGAAAGCTGAGTCAACCTTGAGCCGGTGAGATTAGAACCGCCGAACTGCAGATAACAGTCAGCTGAAGTGGCCTGCAGTCCTGCACCCTAACCACTGCGCCACCTCGGCTGCGCCTACCAGTACTATGAGGTACTGGTAGACGTACAAACTATTCGTTTAGTGACAATTCGAAGATACAACGGCACCGAAAAGAGTGGCTTATCGTGACCATTTTCACACTTATGACCGTTGCAGTATCCCCGTGGTCACGTGATCAAAATTCAGGCGTTTGGCAACTGACTCATACTTATGACTGAGATCAGCCTGGCAGCTCTCCAAGCCAGAGAAGGTCGGTGACCGTAAATCCTCCCTTGAAAGACTTTGCTGGAGGTGAATGAGCAGAATTCATGCTCTCAAGAAACCTCGGTCAGAACATTATTATCCAAGGAAGTCGAGGCAGTTGGAGACCCAACAATTGAAAACGGCCGCTTGGAAACTCATTTCCTTTTTTTCTCAGTGAATGCTTGGGGGAAATAAAACAAAACAAACTCGGATTCCATCAACCGGGTTCGTGTTTGGTCAAAGCCTTCTTCCTGGGCCGGAATAATTGGGCGAGATCTTCATCCAAGATACCCCAGGTGGGGATTGTTCATAGAAGGTGAGCAAACTGGCCTTCCAGCTTTATGCCAACATGCTTGTCTGATTAATGTGCTCTCCCACCCTTGCTAACAATGATTCATTGTTTGCTGAATCCCAAAGCGAAGGCGATAATTGGGGGGGGGGGGGACTGAGATGTGCAACCGTGCAGGATATCCCCCTGGAAACCGAAGCCGCTGGCCATTGATTCCTTCCAGGGTGGAAATAGCAATAGCAGTTAGACTTATATACCGCTTCACAGGGCTTTCAGCCCTCTCTAAGCGGTTTACAGAGTCAGCATATTGCCCCCAACAACAATCCGGGTCCTCATTTCACCCACCTCGGAAGGATGGAAGGCTGAGTCAACCCTGAGCCGCTGAGATTTGAACAGCCGAACTGCAGAACCAGCAGTCAGCTGAAGTAGCCTGCAATGCTGCATTTAACCACTGCGCCACCTCGGCTCCACATTAATGGAGTCCACATTAATCCACATTAATTTTTCTCAGCCAGCAAAATTGCTCCTTTTGATGGTTTGTAGCAGAGGGGATCCTCCCAAGCTAGTGAACCCGCATAACACCTATCCTCCGCGAGCTGCGCTGGCTACCTGTTGATCTCCGGATGCGCTTCAAGGTGCTATTAATCACCCATAAAGCCCTACATGGCAGTGGATCTGGATACTTGAGAGACCGCCTTCTGCCAATTACATCCCTACGACCGATAAGATCTCATAGATTAGGCCTCCTCCGTATTCCATCGGCCAGCCAGTGTCGGCTGGCAACTACAAGGAGGAGGGCCTTCTCAGCAGTAGCCCCGACCCTTTGGAACGAGCTCCCCGTGGAGATTCGTACCCTCTCCACCGTCCAGGCCTTCCGCATAGCCTTGAAGAACTGGCTCGCCCGTCAGGCCTGGGGATAGGATAGTTACCCGCCCGAATGATGAGTGTTTGTTGTTTGCTATTTTATTACATGTTTTGTCCTACTGTCTGTATTCCCCTTTCCCAGTTTTTGTGTGAGCCGCCCTGGGTCCCCTCAGGGAAAAGGGCGGCCTACAAATTCTAATAAAATTCTAAAAAAATTCTAAATTCTAAGAGAAGGACTAGGGATGACGGGATAGCCGTCTTCCAATATCTGGGGGGGCTGCCCCAAAGAAGAGTGGGGGTCAGCCTAATAATGGGTGGAAACAGATGAAGGAGAGAAGCAACTAACTAAACCTAACGAGATGTTTCCTGATAATCAGAACAATCAACCAGTGGAACTGCTTGCCTCCAGAAGTTGTGGATGCTCCAACAATTATTTTTTAAGAGGAGACTGCCTGGAATGGTACAAGGTCTCCTGCTTCAGCAGGGGGCTGGACTAGAAGACCTCCAGGGTCCCATCCAACTCTGTTATTCCATTCCATTGATCAAGGAGAGATCCAACCTAGAAATTAGAAGAAACTTTCCAACAGGGAGAACAATGTCTGCTTGGGCAAGGGGCTGGACTAGAAGACCTCCAAGGTCTCTTCCAATCCGTTTTCTATTCTGTTCTATATTCCAATCTATATTTGTCGGGAACAAGCATAGAATCTGCGGAGCCTCGTGTGGACTTGCCGAGGCCTGGAGATTACAGTGCTTTGTCCTGTGGAGTTTCCCCTCTTTGCCTGCCCCACTAAACTCCTTGCTCTGGTTACTGTTTGGCTAAACATAACTTACGGGATTGCTGGCCCTTGTTGCTGTGGGGCTAAACTTGCTTACTGCGCTACTAGCAGCCAGAAGGCAGGTGTGAGAGCATTGCTTCAGAGCTTGTAGTAAAGCTTGTAGAGGAGCAGGAGAGAGAGTGCTCGGGCAAAGAGCAAGGACCACCCCCTCCTGATCTGAGAGCACGGAGAGTGGGGAGAAGGCGAGAACAACGCAGACTGAGACAGCTACAAGGGAGGAGAGTGCCTTGCCCTTCTTCACCAGGCACACCTGGGTACTGAGATGTAAGAAGGTGCCAGTGGGAGGGGCATATGTCTACGTGTGGCTAACCTTGCTCACCGCACTATGCGCAGCCAGAAAAAGTGCTTGCGAGAGCTTTGCTCCAGGACTTGTAGTAAATGTGGGGAAGTTTGGGGGCACAGTTGGAGCAATAAAGGGAAGTTAGACCTGTTCTCTGGCTGTGTTGCTTTCGTGCCACACCTTGGCTCATCACAGAGATCAGCCAGGACCCCTCAGTTCAACCCTGAGCTGTTGTGACTCAGCAGACGTCTTCTGTGAGTCTTTCCGGGATGAAAGATTACCAATGCAGCTGGGGCTCGTTAGTGGTGTATTCTGGTGATAAAAGGACGGATGGTGCCACACCCTGGTTGCAGGAGTCAACGTTCCTTCATTCGTTCAACATTGATTGATCATCGGTCATGGTTTATTTGAGATACACTTGGAGAAGTGATTTGCTTTCTGTAACCCTGATTCAAGGAGACACTTGGAGAAGTGCATTGCTTTGTAAGAGTTTTTGTTTGTTATCTCGTTAGAGACTGTATTTATGTTATTTTTGGGCTCGGGGCCAGTCTGAGCCGAGAACTGATAAAGTGAGTTCCTTTTAAGTTTGTTGCCTGACGTCTGTTAACGAGCGGAGAAGGGGGGGGGGCAGAACACTGAGCTATGACTGCTATTAAAAACCTGGTCAGCTCTCCTTCTCTTCTCCTACCTCACCATAAATGAAAGAGTTTTCATCCCTCCCTTTTTTCCTCTGTTTTTCCTTGCAGCGCATCCCATCCGGGCTTTGCCCGCAAACCCAAGCTGCCCTGTGCCCCGGATTTCCAGAACCTCCGGCCCGCCAGAGGGAAGCTCCCATCCATCGCCCCCCACTTCTGCCCGTCTGAACCCCACCCATCCCTTCGCCCCAACTCTTCGGAGTCCACGAGAAACAAGCAAAGTAAGGACAAAAATAATAATAATAATAACTGCGTTTCCCCGAAAATAAGACAGGGTCTCTTAGGTTCTTTTGACCCCCCCGAAATAAGTGCTTGGCCTTACTTATTTATTTTTCTTTTCAAAGTTTTTTTTTGTTTTTCATACAACTTTACACATATTATAGAAAAAAAGGGTAGAATGGATCTTCCTTTTGACGTCCTCTCCTTCATCTAATCCATTTTACATCATAGCTTTGTTTTAACTTTCTGCCAAATTATTTTCTTCCATCATTTTCCATTTTTTATACTCGTTTTTTTTCTTAGTACATAAACGATATCTTCAAATGCCCCTTCAAAAATTGCACCTAATTATTTGTTTCATATTTCTCTATTGGTCTATTTTTCTATAAACAATATCTATCCTCTAGTTACATTTTGACATGGAGAGCATTTATACAATACAATAGCAGAGTTGGAAGGGACCCTGGAGGTCTTCTAGTCCAACCCCCTGCTTAGGCAGGAAACCCTACACCACTTCAGACAAATGGCTATCCAACATCTTCTTAAAAACTTCCAGTGTTGGAGCATTCACAACTTCTGGAGGCAACTTCTGTTCCACTGATTCATTGTTCTAACTGTCAGGAAGTTTCTCCTCAGTTCTAAGTTGCTTCTCTCCTTGATTAGTTTCCACCCATTGCTACTTGTCCTACCCTCAGGTGCTTTGGAGAATAGCTTGAGTCCCTCTTCTTTGTGGCAACCCCTGAGATATTGGAAGATGCTATCATGTCTCCCCTGGTCCTTCTTTTCATTCAACTAGACATACCCAGTTCCTGAAACCGTTCTTCATATGTTTTAGCCTCTAGTCCCCTAATCCTCTTTGTTGCTCTTCTCTGCACTCTTTCTAGAGTCTCCACATCTTTTCTACATGGTGGCAACCAAAACTAGATGCAAATATTCCAAGTGTGGCCTTATCAAGGCCTTATAAAGTGGTATTAACCCTTCACCTGATCTTGATTCTCTCCCTCTGTTGATGCAGCCTAGAACTGTGTTGGCATTTTTGGCAGCTGCTGCACACGGCTGGCTCCTATTTAAATGCTTGTCCACTAGGACTCCAAGATCCTTTTCAGAGTTACTCCTATTGAGCAAAGTACCACCTATACCACCTATTTCTTTCAATTTTGTCTACAATTAACAATGTACTATACTTTCTTTATTTCTTAATTAGTTGCATAACAATATCAATCGTGCTACTCTTCCCTTTAATCTACCAATGCAACTTTTCCCCTTTCTTCCTCTTTTATCCATTTTCTTTTGGGTTCTCAAGAATTTCACGTTTAATCATTTTTCTTTTTTTTTCTTCTTTTTCTTCTCCCCCTTTCTTCTAACTTCTTTTTCCTTTTCCCTGTTTTTATGGTTGTCGTATCTTTTCTTCAGAGTATTCATTTTTATTATTCTGGTACCTTTCCTTGTGATTTCTTTTTCTTTGAGGGGGGGGGAATCATTCCCTTTGTTCTGCTTTTTCTTTGTAACTATAAATCCCAGTGAAATCATCTGCCTGCATTTCATTTTCAAATTTTCTTTCTTCCACCTTATCTTCTTGCTCCTCTTATTATTTCTGAGGTGCAGGAGGCGGCGAGCGTGGCAATATTTTCGGAGAGGGCTTATTTTAGCGCATGCACTCCAAAGCCTGATTGGGCTTATTATCCGGGGAGGTCTTATTTCCCTTGAAACAATTAGCAATTAGCAATTTAATGGGTTTATATGCCGCCCAATCCCGGGGGACTCAGGGCGGCTTACAAGTACGAATGAAATAAAATAACATACAGGGGGAGAACACAAAACAATACAAACAGTTTGAAAACACAACATACATCCGGTTTAATTGGGGATTGACCTGATTTGAGTCAGCAACCCCAGGCCTGCCGGAACAGCCAGGTTTTTGGTGGCTTTTAGGAAGGCCCCAAGGGTGGGAAGGGTCCGGATCTCTGCTGGTAACTCGTTCCACAGAGCCGGAGCAGCTACAGAAAAGGCTCTCCCCCGAGTGGTCGCCAGCCGGCATTGTCCAGCCAACGGCACCCGGAGGAGGCCTAACCTGTGAGTTCTTATCGGACGTTGGGAGGTGTGTAGCAGGAGACGGTCTCTCAGATATCCAGGTCCAGTGCCATGTAGGGTAACAGGGTAATAATTTTGGGGTTTTTTTGCCACGTCGTCCGCGCTCCTTTAAAATGTTCCAATTTTCTTTCTTCACGAACCTCCGACAAATTGGTGTCCTCCAGATGTGCTGGCCTCCTGCCTGGCAAGCGTCTCTGCTATTCGTTTAGTCTTTTTGACCGATCCTAATAATTCATCTGCATGAATATTGCTTAGCCATAGACGCTGGCAATTCAGATTTCTTCTTTTTACATTTTATTGAATATAAATATAATCTTTATTCACATGCTGAATTTGGGGATGCTAATTAATATTGAGCTAAGGATTTCTTTAGAGACAATTAACAATTTTTATATTTTTTTAAAAAATGATCCATGTTATATTCTTCGCAAACACATGCATCAGAAAGAGATTATCAGATTTGGTTTTTATTATGTAGAGAGGGGGAGGGGAAGTAGGCTAGAGGGGGATGATGGAGGGAAGATAGAAAGTTGGAGGGGGTGGAAGAAAGAGGTGTATGGAGAGTGGAAGAGGTATATTGGGTTTCTATTTTTTGGGGTATTGCTGACGAGGAATTGCTGCGATTATTGTTTAATGTTGTATGGCGTTGGCTATGCACAGTATATATGTGAGTGTATGAAAATGGAAAAATGGAAAATAAAAACATTATCCAATTAAAAAAAAAAGATTTGGTTTTTATTATGTAGAAAAATGAAACATGTAGGTTAGTGAGTCTTAACTTTTATTTTTTAGCAGATTTATAAATCATCATATGTAAACCCCTCAATCAGAAACATGAATCCAGTGGGTGCTTTGGCTCATGAAAATCATTCATAGGCCCCCATGTTTCAAATTAAAAATTCCTAGCAGAGCATGGTGTGCTCATTCAAATGTTTACAAGATGTTCTGCAAAAATCTTGTAGGACTTAGTAATGTCCTGAGATTTGGGCGGTTAAAATAATCCCAGCAATTCAGATTATTAATTAGCCAAGGATTTAAGAATGAGAAGAGGTGACACTGTGAAACGCCTCCTTTTTCTGAGTAGGGTCAACTGTTTGCAACACGAGTTGCAAAGAAAACTACCAAGCTCAGAGAGCACCAAGGACCTCACAATACTCTTTTTTTCCTCCTCCTCTTCCTCCTGCTCTTCTTCCTCCTCTCCTCCTCCTCCAAACTCCGACTACCTTCTAGCACTGATGACGTTACCTAGTTGGGTAATGAAATGTCTGCAAATAACAAAGAGAACACCAAGAACCCCACAGTCCTCCTTTTTCTTCCTCCCTCCTTCCTCCTCCTTCTCCTTTCTCCCAACACCCACTCCCTTCTAGCACTGATGACGTTACCTAGTTGGGTAATGAAATGTCTGCAAATAACAAAGAGAGCACCAAGAACCCCACAGTCCTCCTTTTTCTTCCTCCTTCCTCCTCCTCCTCCTTTCTCCCAACGCCCACTCCCTTCTAGCACTGATGATGTTACCTAGTCAGGTAATGAAACGTCTGCAAGAAAGCAACCAACAGGAAGCTGGCCGGGGAATTCTGGGAGTTGAAGTCCACCCATCTTCAAGATGCCCAAGTTGAGAAATGCTGCTCTGCCAGTTTCCGATTTCCACTTTATAGCAGTAGCAATAGCAGTTAGACTTATATACCGCTTCATAGGGCTTTCAGCCCTCTCTAAGCGGTTTACAGAGTCAGCATATCGCCCCCAACAACAATCCGGGTCCTCATTTTACCCACCTCGGAAGGATGGAAGGCTGAGTCAACCTTGAGCCTGGTGGGATTTGAACAGCCGAACTGCAGAACTGCAGTCAGCTGAAGTAGCCTGCAGTGCTGCATTTAACCACCTGCGCAGTGGTTAAATGCAGCACTGCAGGCTACTTCAGCTGACTGCAGTTCTGCAGTTCGGCTGTTCAAATCTCACCGGCTCAGGGTTGACTCAGCCTTGGCTCTTGGCTCTTAACTTTAACTGAGGCCAGCCCCCTCCCCTCTTCTTTCTCTCCCTCTCTCCTGCAGGCAGCCACTCTTCGAGGAGGTGAGGACAGAGCCCCTTCCTCAGGAGCCCCCAGCCCGAAGACAGCCACAATCACTGTGCTGTAATTGAAGCCCTGGCATCTTCCTGGCACCCCACTAGACGAAGCAGGAGATTAGCCTGAATGCCGACACTCTACACCCCCGTGGCTCAGAGACTATCTGATAGGACGTGGGGGTTTTTTTTCCGGACTTGGTCGAAAGACGGGATCCGTTTCTGGAATGGGAGAAGTCTGAAATACACCCAGCTTTTGTGACCTGAAAAGGAAACGACAAAAATGGCATCTGTCCTCACGGGAAACGCCGAAGAATGCCCAGCTGAGCTTCACAACCTTCTCGGTGGAACGGAATGGGGGTATCTTTAAGCCATGATTGGCCACGATTCAAAGTTTAGCAGAACCTTCTTGGGAATCCCAATTGGTGAGACAAGAATGAAGTCGGTGTTCGTTCAGGGAATGGGAAGAGCTGGAAGAGATATCTAGAATGTTCCATGCAGGCGTGGCTCTGCTTTTGATCTCCCACCGGTCTTTCTTGAAACGTAGAGGACCACAGAAATGGCCTTGAAGGTACCGTACAGGTAGTCCTCGAGTTACGGCCACAGTTGAACTCCAAATGTAGGTGGCAAAGTGAAATATTTGTTATTTTGCCCCGTTTTACGACCGTTGTTAAGTGAATCGTTGCATTTGTTAAGTTAGTAACGTGAATCTGGATTCCCTTGACACGTGGCCCCAAGACACTGCAACCCGTCATAAATATGAACCAATTGCCAAGCATCTGAATTTTGTAAATATGTTTTATTTTCATTTTCATTTCATACAGTCACATATATACTGTGCATAACCGGGGCCATATAACATTGAGCAATAAACACAGCCCTCCCTCTTGTCAACAATACCCCCAAAATACAAACCCAATATACCACTTCGACCCTCCATACACCCTTTCTTTCACCCCCCCTCCAACTTTCCTTTCTCCTACTTCCCCTCCCCCCTCTATCACTCCTTTCTCCCAATACACTCTCTCCCTTCCTTCTCACCCTCCCTCCGATCCTCTCTCCCACCCTCTCTACCCCTCTTTCTTCTTTCCCTCTGCTCCTCCCTTCGGTGTATTTCTACTATCTATATTCAGCTTCCTATTTTTACACTAGAATTAAAAAAGCAACAGTATACAAGTGCAATCATGTTACTTTAAAATCTAGCACATACTATATTTCCCCCCTCCCCCCTATGACCCCACCTCCCCCCCCCCCCGACTTCCCAGAGCCCGTACACGGTGTAGCTTTTTATCAAACACAGTCTAAAATATATTAAAACCAAGGAAATTTTTTTAAAAAGAAAGAAAAAAGAAGTCAGTAAAATCTCTGCGTTGAACTCAGCTTCTTGCCATTACACAAACTTTAAGCAGTTTACATTGTTCCTAATCTTAGTTGTTTGATTACCTGCAGGATTTCCCCAGAGGTTATTTGTTGGTTCAACTTTTGCCTGTACTCTTCTCTAACTAGGGGTATTATCTCTTTATCTAAGTATCTGTCTATATCTAAACCTTTAATTTTGTCCCCTTTGTACAGTTCTGTAAAAAAAAAATTCCCGGAATGCCTTTTAAATCTCCTCCTGTTGAAACACCTCCTTCCCTCTATAACACAATTTGGATGCATTTCAAATTTTTCTTTTAATTTCCTCTTCCAATTCTTTTCGTTTTTGCCCTTGTTTACGTCTATGTATTTTGTTTATATTCATCAGTACTCCTCTCCTATACGCTTTACTTGCATCCCTTACAAATTCCATGAATGTACCCTTATTCGTATTCAGAACAAAGTATTCAGATGGCAATTTTTTACAATCATTAATATACTTTTCATATCTAAATAAACTCTCATTCGACCTCCAAGATCTTCTTGCCTGCACTACCCTTCCCAATTCCGTTCAGACTGGGTTATGGTCTGAAAGGACCCTCGCCGCAATCTTTGTCTTCTTCACCCTAGAAAATAAATCATTAGTGATTTGTATAAAATCAATCCTTGAAAGGGATTGATGTCCATCAGAAAAAGGGGTGACGTTATATGCCTCTGCGTTTCTTTCTCGCCAAACATTTCTCAATTCGAAGTTGTCCATCAAGTCTTTTTCCCTTCTAGAATTAGGTCTAATGCGACCTATATATCTTCCAAAGGGATCTGCTTCAATTAATTCAGCCTTAATGTCTTTTCTTAAGTATACAACTATACCATTTTTCTTTTCCGTAGCAGAGGTCACAGAATATTGACCAAGTTCGGGGTTGAACAGATATTTTTGATCAGTTGATTTGATATGAATTTCTTGCAGACAAATTATATCGTTCTTGAACTGTTTGAGATAGTGAAATATTTTCTTTCTCTTCTGTAAAGAGTTCAGACCACAACTCCTTGATCAATGGCCGATGATTATTGAGGTTGTTGCAATATGCCTTGTTTTCCCATTCGTCTGGTAGGGGGAGGGAAGGAGAGAGCGATAGAGATGATTGAATGAATGAATGAATGACACTTCTTGGATATTCTTTCCACTTCCCCCAATCTAGAGAGAAAGTGATGGAGGTAGAGAGAGAGAGGAATGTATGAATGACACCTCGGATATCTGTTTCTACCTTCCCCCAATCTGATAGTGTCTAAATGTGGGGAGAATTGCGCTGCCAAACGAATTCCCAGAATTCCTCACTGGCACGGATGAAATTTGGGGATTCTACAAGTTGACATCCTGACCTTCTCAGGAGAATCTTTTGGTTGGAAATGTGGTCTAGAAGGAAAACGCCATCGCAAGCTCATGGCCACAGTTGAAGGATCAAGCTACCAAAACTGTCAGATCTCCCGGGGGGATCCCTGCCATCAAATCAACCAACCAGGATCAACCTGCTCGCTCCTCCACTAAGGCTAGAGGCCGTCCCAGTGAGGTGGCGGGTCCTCCAAGAGCCCAAAATAGCTTTGAGATCAGAGGTTTGTGACTTCCTTTTCTTTCAAGATCCGTTGACATGATTCTTTTGGCCTTGTCGGAAGATCTGGTGGTCTTCCAAGCCCATAAATCTGAATGTTGGCTGAGATCAGCAGGCTGAGTTAACTTCTGAAGGACCTACAGCTGGGTCATCCTTGCATCCTCATTTGCTGCCAAGCTCTGGTGCTGTTCTGACCTAGGCTTCCCCAGCAGCACGAAGCCGAGTCCTCGTCCCGATAAACCCCTTTTATTTAATTGCAGTGAGTTCCTCTCCAGCAAAGTCTTTCCTCTCCCACCGTCTTTCCAGGTGGTTCCCAATTCCCGACCTTTATCAGGCTTGGAGAGTGGCCAGGCCGAGATCTTTCAGAGGCCGCAACACTTGGCAAGGATGCAGGAATGGACTCATGGTCTCCTGCAAACTCCACTCCCTTTTTGCTCCTCTTTTATTCCCACTGGGAGGGGCCATTCACCGTCCACCTGTGGCCTTAGTCCCAAGTCGACCTTTGTTCCTTAGCTGTTCCCTTCGTCTGACCACTCTGCGCATGCGCACACTGGGAACAGGATCCAGCTGTTCTTCTGCCTCACTGATGTCCGACTCAGAAGACAGCTGATAACTGTCAGAAGGCCCTGGCCCCCTCTCTGCCTCCGACACAGAGCCCTCCTCAGAGCCTTCCCCAGACTCCAGGACTGGCCCATCTTCCTTCCGAACTTCCTCACTGTCCGAATCGGCTGCCAGCTCCACTGGCTGCTGTAAACCACAACAGGTGCCAGCTTCAATTTGACCATTGTGGCGATTGTGGCTTTTGGGGACCACCTCCGTGGGCATCTTCAGATGCTTCTCCCACAGCAGCAAGTTTATCCAATCCTGGAAAGGATTCCTCCTCTGGCGTCTCTTTGCTCAGCCCATATCTCTCCCTATCTCTTTCCACGACGTTCTTCCTGCCCGTCGGCAGATGTTTCTCTCCGGAAAGTTGACGATGAGAAAACTGGACGATGTCCAAGGAAGTCATCCATTCCTGGAGGATCTGCTGGGTAGTCAATCAAGTGTGACTTTTTTTTTTTTAAACTGTTTTATTCCATTTTCATTTTCATTTAGCAATAGCAATAGCAATAGCAGTAGACTTATATACCGCTTCATAGGCCTTTCAGCCCTCTCTAAGCGGTTTACAGAGTCAGCATATCGCCCCCAACAACAATCCGGGTCCTCATTTTACCCACCTCGGAAGGATGGAAGGCTGAGTCAACCCTGAGCCGGTGAGATTTGAACCGCTGACCTGCTGATCTAGCAGTAGCCTGCAGTAGCCTGCAGTGCTGCATTTAACCACTGCGCCACCTTGGCTCTTATATACTTATATACTCACTTATATACTGTGCATTCAAAAAAAGAGCAATAAACACAACTCTTCTTCCACCATGGAAAACCAACGTAGCACTTCAATCCTCCATACACCCTTTCTTCTCCCCCTCCAACTTTCATTTCTCCCCTCCAACATTCCCCTCTTCTACTTCCCTTCCCCCTCAGACATTCCTTTCTCCCCTTCCCACCATCTCACCCTCTTTACATTCCCCTCTCACTCCCTCTTTACTTCTCCCTCTTCTTTCCCTCCATTCCTCCCTCTGGTGTATTTCTACCATTCTTTAGTCTATTCAATTTATATTTTGCACTAAAATTAAAGAAAAAAAGAAAAAAAAAAGAAAAAAGAAAGAAAAAGGGGGAAATAAAAGAAAAAAAAGAAAAAAAAGCAACAGTATACAAGTGTATTCTTATTGTTCTAAAGTTGAAACTATATTTCGACCCTCCCCCCCTCCCTCCCATAAACCCCCCTCCCTAATCCCCTTCCGACTTCCCAGGTCCCATACCCGGCATAACTCTTTATCAAACACCGTCTGGAGTATATTAAAACCAAATAGATTAAAGATTAAAAAATAAAAAATAAGGGAAAGAAAGAAAAAAGGCATAATAAAAAAGTGTGACTTTTAATAACCCCCTGGATAAACAACCCACGAAGCGCTCGGGAAAATGACGGATGGAGAAATATACGGACAAACTGCTATTATTAAATCTCTCGGACAGGAGAAAACCCAGCTTATTTATTTTTGTTTTTTTTTTAAAAAACTCGTTTCTGTTGGAGAAATAGATCGTGGGAAAATGACCATTTGCTCACCCTTGTCTCCGTAATGGGAGCACGCAAGAGATGCCCTTGGAAGCCGCAACAGCGGGAGCTTTCCCACAAAAAGCACAACCCGTTTTCTGGACGCGGAATGAGTCCGTTTCTCTGCCTTGACACCAACGGTAGCTGCGGCGGTAACGTTGGTCCGTGCCTTTCTTGGCAGAGTTGTGACCTGAATCCCTGCAGTTGTTAAGTTTAGTAACCCAGTTGAATGTTTTTTTTTTTCCATCAGGGCAGCCTGGTTTACCCAAATATGTCATCTTTCACCTGGTATAGCTGACAAAAAGAGGAGAGCCTGTGGCTTAGAGGTTAATACATCTATCTAATACAGTGTTTCTCAACCTTGGCAACTTGAAGATGCCCGGACTTCAACTCCCAGAATTCCCCAGCCAGCATTCGCTGGCTGGGGAATTCTGGGAGTTGAAGTCCGGACATCTTCAAGTTGCCAAGGTTGAGAAACACTGATCTAATATGTAAGCCAGGGACGTGGTGGCTCAGGGGCTAAGACGCTGAGCTTGTCGGTCTGAAAGGTCGGCAGTTCGGTGGTTCGAATCCCTAGCACCGCATAACAGAGTGAGCTCCCATGACTCGTCCCAACTTCTGCCAACCTAGCAGTTTGAAAGCATGTAAAAAATGCAAGTAGAAAAATAGGAGCCACCTTTGGTGGGAAGGGAACAGCGTTCCGTGCGCTTTTGACGTTGAGTCATGCCGGCCACATGACCACGGAGACGTCTTCATACAGCGCTGGCTCTTCGGCTTTGAAACAGAGAGGAGCACTGCCCCCTAGAGTCAGAAACAACTAGCACATACGTGCGAGAGGAATCTTTCCCTTTAACATGTGAATAGCCCGGGTTCAAATCCCAGAAGGGTATGCTAATGAGAGCTAAATAACTTGAAATAGATCAATTAACCAGTGGAAGTTGTGCGTGTTCCATCATTGGAGTTTTTCAGAAGAGACTAGACAGCCATTTGTCTGGAATGGTAGAGGATCTCCTGTTTGGGCAGTGGGTTGGACTAGAAGACCTCCAAAGTCCTTTTCCAATTCTGTTATTCTGTAAATGATAAAAAACACATCATGCTTGCTTATCAGCTGCTTTCCTGCATATTTCATAGATGCTGCATCTTTTTGAACTCAAACAGTCCTTCCAGTCCTCCTGCTGATTTTTTTAGCTGGAGATCTCAGAAGATAAGTTGCTACAGATGGTCTTTCCAAAGTGACCTTGTTTGATCTCAGTCAACTAAGCAAGAGCAGAACTGGGAGGCGACCAGTAGAAGAAGAAAAATCCCAAGAGAAATTAAAAACACATCCTTGGAAGAAAGCAAAGCTGAATAATGTTCTGGGCAATTGTCAAATAAATGAATTATGCATGACAGCCGAATCCCGAAGTCGTGTTTCAAGTCAAAGGAAGGTTTATCATTTTGTCAGGGGGAATAAATAAAACCCTCTGAACTTAATGCCTCTGAGAAAAAATTAGGGGCGCAAATGAGATTCACTGGTTTCCCAAACGCTTTTTAATCTGGTGAGTGGATTAAGACTCAGTGTTTCTCAACCTTGGCAACTTGAAGTCCTGTGGACTTCAACTCCCAGAATTCCCCAGCCAGCTATGCTGGCTGGGGGATTCTGGGAGTTGAAGTCCACAGGACTTCAAGTTGCCAAGGTTGAGAAACACTGGATTAAGTGACTTTCTGAGGTGGCACAGAAGCAAATATGGATCAGGGATCCAACTTTTAGATTCGCAAAGCTTGCTAAGTCACAGAAGCGATAACCCAGGTCAGTCAGTGCCGACTCTGTCTGGTACCATTTTTGCAGATTAGGATTGAACAACGGGGTCCTTGGTGCTCTCGGAGTTTGGTGATTTCCTTGCAGATATTTCACGAACCAACTAGATAACATCATCAGTGCTACAAGGGGGAGGAGTTTGGGGGGGAAGGAGGAGCAGGAGGGGAGGAGGGGGATTATGGGATTCTTGGTGTTCTCTGGGCATGGATTGCTCGCAGGCATTTCATGACCCAACTGGGTAACATCATTAGTGTTAGAAGGGAGAGGGGTTTGCAGAGAGGAGGAGGAGGAGGAGGAGAAAGAAGAAAGAAGAAGGAGGGGGAGGAGGAAAAGGAGAAAATTGAGAAAGAGAGGAGGAGGAGAAGGAAGAGGAATAGAAGATATTAGAAAAGAAAATAGGAAGGAGGAGGGGGGAAGAGGGGAACGAGGAGGAGAAGGAGGAAAAGAAGATGGAGAAAGGAGAAGATGAAGAAAGAAGAAGGAGGGGGAGGAGGAAAAGGAGAAAATTGAGAAAGAGAGGAGGAGGAGGAGGAGGAGGAGGAATAGAAGATATTAGAAAAGAAAATAGGAAGGAGGAGGGGGGAAGAGGGGAAGGAGGAGGAGGAGGAGGAAAAGAAGATGGAGAAAGGAGAAGATGAAGAAAGAAGGAGGGGGGGAGGAGGAAAAGGAGAAAATTGAGAAAGAGAGGAGGAGAAGGAGAAAAAGATATTAGAAAAGAAAAGAATAGGGAGCAGGAGGGGGAAGAGGGGAAGGAGGAGGAGGAGGAAAAGAAGATGGAGAAAGAAGAATATGGAGGGGAAAGGGGAGGAGGAAAAGGAGAAAATTGAGAAAGAGAGGAGGAGAAGGAGAAAAAGATAGAAAAGAAAAGAATAGGGAGCAGGAGGAGGAAGAGGGGAAGGAGGAAGAAAAGAAGATGGAGAAAGAAGAATATGAAGGAGGGGAAAGGGGAGGAGGAAAAGGAGAAAATTGAGAAAGAAAGGAGGAGGAGAAGAAGATATTAGAAAAGAAAAGAATAGGGAGGAGGAGGAAAAAGATGAAAAGAAGAAAGAAAAGAGAAGGAAGAAGAATACGAGGAGGAGAAGAAAAGTTCTAATTCTAAAATTCTAAAAATTAGAAAAGGAGAAAAAGTAGTAGTAGTAGTAGTAGTAGTAGTAGTAGTAATAGTACTAGTGAGGAGGAAGAGGAGGAAAAGAAAGGAGGAAGAGGAGGAGGGAGGCCTTTGAACTTCAACGGTTGGACTTCTGTGGGATCCTTGGTGCTTTCTGAACTTGGTGATGTTCTTACAGACATCTTACAACCCAACTAGGGAATAACATCAGTGCTCAGCACCCATATTTATCAATAACTCTTTTTCCTATGGTTTTTTTTTGGGGGGGGAGTGAGCTGCCCTGCAATGTTGTTCTTCCCTGCCCCCCCAAAAAAAAACATTTCGGGGTAGGGTATTTTTCCCCCCTCCTTATTTTTCAGAGCTTCATAACACGTGTCCTTGTTTTATGCAAGTCAGGAAGACGACCGATGGATTTCAGATGCTGGTCGAAGGACTTCGCGTTTTCCCAGGCTTCAGAGCGATGCAGAACTCTTAGCTCAGAGCTATCGATCGGCCAGGATTTGGCCTCCGATCGCAAACTGACAGAAAGAGGCTCGGTTGCCATAAGTGTTATTGGTTCTCCCAGTTTCCGATTGTCTGTCTTGCCGGTTTCTGGGAAGGAGGAAAGGAGCCTTTGGACAGCCTCCAGTTGCTAGGAGGTTTTGCATGCCCTGTCCTTGTTCTGTTTATCATTTGCAACTGTACGACGCTCACAGTTCCTCTTTTCAATCTGCTCCTTCAATATTTAATTACTTTCCCCACTTTTTGTGGGCAAGAGAGAGATTTTTGCTTGACAGGCGAGCGAAAAGAATCTTTGCAAAGCTGCTCCCCTTTCTTTCGAGATCTGAAATCCATTTTTTTTTTAATTTGTCTTCTTTGCTGCTCTATAAGTCATCTGGAACAAACCTTTTGAGGAGGAGAAGCTGAGTTGGCCCTTGTCGGCTGGCAGCAAATGGTTTTTCCGCTGGTTTTTTTCCCCCCTGACTCGAAGTTTGCAAACCTTCAGCGATGAAGACAAAGCAAAGGTTTCCATCTGTTTTTCTTTGAAAGTTTTAGGTTCCTGCCCTAAATTAAGCCTGCGGGAAAATATCCTTGCGGGACGTTTTTCTGGAGCTGAGGCTCTTAAACTGATCATTAATTGGGAAGATGTGGAATTGGCCTGTGGATTTTGGGCCCCAAATGCTTCGATTTACCTTTCAGGGCTTTTGTTATGAAGAAAAATGAAAGAATGGAGAATGGGAAGGAAGGAAGGAAGGAGAGGAGAAGGAGGAGGAGGAGGAGGAGGAAGAAGAAGAGGAGGGAAAGAAGGAGGAGGAGGAAGTGTCAGACCTGCAAGCCATCTTTGGAACCCTGACAGGAAGAGGAGGAAGAAGAGGGAAAGGAGGAGGAAGAGGAAGAGGAAGGAAAGGAGGAGGAAGAAGAAGAGGAAGAGGAGGGAAAGGAGGAGGAAGAAGAAGAGGAAGAGGAGGGAAAGGAGGAGGAAGAAGAAGAGGAAGAGGAGGGAAAGGAAGAGGAGGGAAAGGAGGAGGAAGAGGGAGAAGAGAAGGAGGAGGGAGAGGAGGGAAAGGAGGAGGAGGAAGCGGAGGAGAAGAAGAGGAGAAGAGGAGGGGAAGAAGAGGCATAGGAGGAGGAGGAGGAAGAAGAGAGGAAGGAGGAAGAGAAGAGTAGGGGGAAGAAGAGGCAAAGGAGTAAAAGAGAAGGAGGAGGGGAAGGAGGAAGAAGAGGAAGGAGGAGGAAGGAAGAGAAGGAGGTGGTGAAGGAGGAAGAAAGAGGATGGAGGAGGAAGAAGAGAAGGAGGTGGTGAAGGAGGAAGAAGAGAGGAAGGAGGAAGAGAAGAGTAGGGGGAAGAAGAGGCAAAGGAGGTAGAAGAGAAGGAAGAGGGGAAGGAGGAAGAAGAGGAAGGAGGAGGAAGAGAGAGGAGGTGGTGAAGGAGGAAGGATGAGGAAGAGAGAAGGAGTGGAGAGGAAGAAGAGAGAAGGAGGAAGAGAAGAGTAGGGGAAGAAGAGGCAAAGGAGTAGGAGAGAAGGAGGAGAGGGAGGGGGAGGAGGTGGAGAGGAAGAAGAGAAGAGGCAAAGGAAGGAGTAGAGGGGCCTTCAAAAATCAGCCTGTCTTCCACACAGGCCTTCCCGATCCACTCAGACGCGCCTTCTGCAGGTGAAGCAGGTCTGTATGAGAAGGACCTTCAAATCGAAGGTTTCTCAACCGTGCCAACTTCGACTCCCAGAATATTCCCAGCCAGCATGGCATTCATGCCACAGGTGGGATTAGAACTCCCCGTCTCTTGGGGATCGGCCCAAAGTCATGCAGCCGGTTTCCTTGCTTAAGGCAGGACTAGAACTCGCCACCTCAGGTGTAATTTTTTTTTAACAATAGTGTGTTTTTTTTTAAAAGAAAAAGGCTGAGACAACGACCCTCCTCTTTTTCCCCTTTGGACTTGGGTCCGAGAGGTGGAAATAACAATTCTGTTTGGTCAATTCAGGCGCCGAACTGGGAAATGAGCCCCCTCGGCGGCTGTTGACATTCACCCCCTCAAAAACAAACACTCCGGGCCCTTTAAAGCAAACACCAAACCTGGTTATCGCACAAGTGTGCATGCAGAGATCACGGGAGGCTCCCGTCACGGATCAATGGATTCCTTTTTAAGAGTTGAACAGTTTCAGCAAATCGGGTTTTCCATGCGCGCCGAGCATCTGTTCGGTGGTCACTGATAAAGTCAGGGAATAAATCAAAGGATAGAGAAGTCCGTGGCTTTGGGGTTAGCATTCACACAAGGTGGAAAGAATCCTGGCTTAGTCTATGGGAGCCAAAAGTCAGGAGCCGGGGGGGTTGGGGGGGGGCATCTTTTCCTACTGAAAATGTTTATTTCCAAAAAACAACAACAAAAAAAAACGTATTTTTATTTCCTTTGGAAGAAAATCAGGATCCTGGGGTCACCCTTTCTCAATCATTGTTTTTCATTTCGAAATAAAATTTTATTATTTCCTTGGGGAAAAAATCAGGAGCCTGATGACACCTTTCCCAACCAAAATATCTCATTTCAATATATTTATATGTGTATTTGTGTGTGTGTGTGTGTGTGTGTGTGTGTGTGTATGTGTGTGTGTATGTATGTATGTATATCCTTTTGAAGAAAATCAGGAGCTTGGCGATACCTTTTCCCACTAAAAAATTTACTTCAAAACAAAAATATATTTTTTTATTGCATTTGAAAAAAAAATCCAAAACGAAGGAGAGAAGAAAGAGAAGAAAGGGGGGTACGAAGGAGGGAGGGAAGCAAGGAGGGAAGGAAGGAGGGAATGTAGGAGAGAAGGAAGGGGGGAAGGAAGGAGGAAAGGAAGGGGGAAAGGAAGGGGGAAAGGAAGGCGAGAAGGAGAAAAGGAAGGAGGGAAGGAGAGAAGGAGGGAAGGGGAAGGAGGGAGGGAAGGAAGGGGAGTAGGAGAGAAGAAACGAGGGAAGGAAAGAGGGAGGGAGGGAAGAAGAAGTAGGACCGTTGTAAGATAAGATGGATCTATGGGATGATAAAAAAGCAATCTTCAAGTATATTGTTAACAGTAGGGAAAAATTGTTATAAATACATATTAATAATAACAGTTATGAGATTATATAATTGTGAATGTATATATGAAATTGATAAAATAAAAAAATAATTAAAAAAAGAAAAAGAAAAAAAAATCCGGAGACCACTGGCACCTTTTCCTATTGATTTTTTTGCTGTTCAAAACAGGAAAAAAAATATGTTTTTTATTGCCTTGGAAATAAAATAAAAAAATCAGTGGGGGGAAAAAGTGCCACACCAGGTGATATTTTTGCATTCGACACAAGAGGCTCAAACTTAGGATTTGCATAAACTAACTCAGCTTATGCAAATTGCATAAGTTGCATAACAATGAAATAGTTAACCAGCATCCTATGACCAAGCCATTGAAAGAAAATATAGAATAACATTTTTACCGGGCTTCATCCTGACTCTGTTTGCAAGTTTCATTATGATCGCCTTTATTGCAGGGGAAAAAAATATACAGGTTGCTCGGCCTGAATTCCTACATTTGGAGTGTCGGTGGGGTACAGATGATCCTCGATTTGCGACCGCAATTGAGCTCCAAATTCCCATTGCTAAGCGAGACAGCTGTTAAGGGGAGCGTTGCCCCGTTTTACGACCTTTTTTGGCCACAACCAATCACTCCGGTTGTTAAGTGAATCATGCAGTCGTTAAGTAGATCTGGCTCTCCCCTCCCCCCCATGGATTTTGCTAGCCGGAAACCAGCTGGGAAGGTCACAAAAAAAGGGATCACATGCTCCCGGGACGCTACCGCTGTCGTAAGTACATTCCAGTTGTTAAGTGCCCGGATTTTGATCTCGGGACAACGTGGGGATGTTGTGTCATCCGTTGCCTTCCGGTGGTTCGGAGAAAAGATGGGAACCGATCTAGCCCCAGGAGGCTCTGCGGGTTGCCGCTGACCCCTGTCACTGCGAGTTTCCCGCTGAACTGCTTGAATTTCACCCGGGAGGTGCCTTGGCCCGCGATGGGGACTTGGTTTCCCTGGTCGTGACCCGTCAAAACCGCGTTCCACAAAAGCGCGCTCGACGAAAGCGCGCATTTGACATCATCACAGCACGACGAAAACAATTAAAAATTGAAATAAAAATAAAATTAAAGCAAGCCGATTCACATAAAGGTAAGGGTTAGGTTTAGGGTTAGGTTAAGGGTTAGGGTTAGGTTTAGAGCGTTAGGGTTACGTTTAGCGTTAGGTTAAGGGTTAGCGTTAGGTTTAGCGTTGGGTTAAGGGTTAGGTTTAGGGTTAGATTTAGGGTTAGGTTAAGGGTTAGGTTTAGGGTTAGGGTTAGGTTTGGGGGGATTAGGGTAAGGTTTTCGCTTTATTTTTACATTTATCGATCACAGCGCGATGTTTTCGTCGCGCTGTGATGACGTCACGTACGCGCTTTCGTCGAGCGCGATTTTGTTGTCCGCGGTTTTGTGGTGGAACCTCCCTGGTAATCGCATAGGCGGATGTCAGGGGTGCATCCATGCTGCTTCTGTAGCCTAGGGATATCGCTTGCTTGAGGGGAGACCACGGCGTGATGGTCAGGGATGATGACCAGGTGTCCATCTCCATCTCACATGGAGAGTCCTCAATGAGGACTGTGACCTTCAGCTTTTTGGGCCGCCTGGTGAGGCCTCGGCTGATTGACGTATGATAGGCGACTCTATTTTTGTTTAAAGATTTTTATTAACAAACATGTAAAATACACACACAAAAATTAGACGTACACCACATTTACACAATACAATACGAACAGGAGCTTCCTGTTCTTTCTAATAGCAATTATCAACCGATACTGCTCACCTTCTATTATTTCCCCTTCTATTGTATTTCATTCGGATTTCACCATTCTTAACCCTCTTATTTTACTCTTAACTATTATTTTTTTGAGTTTTGTTCTATTCCTTCGTTGATTCTTGTTTCTTTCCTCCATCCACCTATACCGTTTATCCCGTATCTGGTAGAATTCTGATTCTTCTTTTCCCTGGATTTCTTTAGTTAGTTTGTCCATTTCGGCACAATCCATAACCTTTCTTATTATTTCATCTTCGCTTGGAGTTAATTCGTTTTTCCATTTCTGGGCAAAGGCAATCCTTGCCGCCGTAATTATATGTAGTATTAAATAGTGGATTTCTTTTTTTGTATTTCGCAGACATAATTCCTAATTAAAAAAAACTTCAGCTTTCCATTCTATTTTAACCCCTGTTATTGCCTCCAGCCAATTTTTGATCCTTTTCCCAAAAAACTTTAGCCTCCTCACAGGTCCACCATAAATGGTAATACGTTCCGTGTATTGATTCGCATTTCCAACATTTGGGGGAGGTATTTGTTAAGATTTTAGCTAACCTTGTTGGTGCCAGGTGCCATCTGTAAAACATTTTGTACTGGTTTTCCTTGTATGCAATTGATAGTGTCAGGCAGGTGACTCTATTGTCGCCCTCTGAGCCCCGTGGTGGCTTCTGCCAGGCCCCTGGGTTGGGCCTCTGTTGGCGGCTTGGTGTGCTTCTAGGCCGACAGGTGGTGGTAGGGAATTCGCTCCGGCACTCCTTGGCGAAGTGCCCCTTTCGCTCGCAGCACTGGCAGGTTGCGTCGTGGAAACGGCAAGCCGATCTGGCATGGTCTCCTCCACAGCTAGCGCAAGGCGGGAGACGCGATTTGAATTTGCGCACCGGTTAGGCACGGCTACTGCGCATGTGTTTCTCTCCTTGATTAGTTTCCACCCATCGCTTCTTGTTCTACCCTCAGGTGCCTTGGAGAATAGCTTGTCCCGCTCTTCTTGGGGCAGCCTCTCAAATAGAATAGAATAGAATAACACGGTTGGAAGGGACCTTGGAGGTCTTCTAGTCCAACCCCCTGCTCAGGCAGAAGACCCTACACCAGACAAATGGTTATCCAACCTCCTCTTAAAGACTTCCAGTGTTGAAGCACCCACAACTTCTGGAGGCAATTTATGTTCCACTGGTTAATTGTTCTCACTGTTAAGAAATTTCTCCTTAGTTCCAAGTTGCTTCTCTCCGTGATTAGTGTCCATCCGTGGCTTCTTGTCGTGGCCCTCAGGGGTTTTGGAGAACAGGTTGACCCCTTCCTCCCTGCCATGCGATTGTGTAACACCCCTCCGCAAATCAGCTTTTGCGGGGAATGGAAACTCACAGACCTTTTGAACACTGCCTTGCATCCAGGGGAAGGGGCAGAGGGGAGGGGGAGTTCCCAGGCCCGAAATGGGGAGGGGGAGTTCTGCCTGCCTGCCTGGAGAGGAGGCATCCTTGTTCAGAGCTCGGCTGCTAGAATGGATGCTCTGTGCTCCTCCGTACCTCCGACCAGATGTTGAGCTAGATGTGGAGGCCACGCAGAGAGCGCTCCAGATGTGAGGGAGGGATCGGGGACAGAATAGAGCTGGAAGGGACCTTGGAGGTCTTCTAAACCAGCCCCCAGCTCAAGCAAAGGAACCTATACCATTTCAAAACAAATGGCTGTCCAGTCTCTTCTTAAAAAAACTTCCAGTGTTGTAACATTCACAACTTCTAGTGGCAAGCAGTTCCACTGGTGAATTGTCAGGAAGTTTCTCCTTAATTCCAGGCTGCTTCTTTCCTTGACTAGTTTCCATCATTTGCTTCTTGTCCTGCCCTTCTGGTGCTTTGCAGAATAGCTTGACCCTCCCTCTTCTTCTTCTTCGTGGCAGCCCCCCAAATACTGGAATCCTGCTGTCATGTCCCCCCTAATTCTTCTTTTCTTTCGACCAGCCAGACCCAAATCCTTCAGCCTTTCTTTGTATGTTTCAGCCTCCAGGCCTTTAATCATCCTGGTTGCTCGGTTCCACCACAAAACCGCGGTAGACAAAAGCGCGGTCGATGAAAGCGCGTATGTGACGTCATCACAGCGCGACAAAAAAGATCGAAAAATGTAAAAATAAAGCGAAAACCTTACCCTAACCCCCCCAAACCTAACCCTAAACCTAACCCTTAACCTAACCCTAACCCTAACCCTAAACCTAACCCTTAACCTAACGCTAAATGTAACGCTAACGCTCTAAACCTAACCCTAACCCTTAACCTAACCCTTACCTTTAGGTGAATCAGCTTGCTGTAATTTAATTTTTATTTCAATTTTTCGATCTTTTTCGTCGCGCTGTGATGACGTCACATACGCGCTTTCGTCGACCGCGCTTTTGTGGAACGCGGTTTTGACGGGTCACGGGTTGCTCTTCTCTGCACTTTTTCCAAGGCCTCCATGTGGGAATAATTGCAGAGACCTGCTCCCACAGGATGTGCCACAGTGCACACCAACAATGAAAGCGCCTGGGATGTGGGAAACAGGATGAATGACTCATAAAAGTAACTGGCCACAGGGAGCCTTGGCCCTGAGTGATAACATTGTATGCTAATGAGTGTAATAAGAATAAAAGGGGGTTTCGGACTCTGTTCTGAGCTCTCATCCCGAGACCCCTTGCCTGCGTGTCTTATTCCTCATGAGAGACCACCGTACACCTCCACATCTTATTTGTAACGTGGGGACCAAAACCGGTCAAGTGGGAAGAGGGGAGAAAGTCTCAAGAGCGAAACACAAGGGCCTGAGCTACAACTGGTGTTGTGTTGTTTGATATTGTGATGTAATGATAGTCCCACATATCTCTCTCTCCCTCTCTCCCTCTCTCCCTCTCTCCTCACCCTCAAGTGAAAATCTAGCCACAGAGCTCAAAGGCTACTGCAGAAGGGAAGAACAGGTGAGCAAGATGTCCTGGGGTTGGGCTAGATGATCTCAAAAGTCCCTCTCAACCTTGACATTCAACAATGCACCTGGAATCCTGACCCTGAGCACCATCTCCAGGCGACTGCTCCCTCCTAGGATAGAAGCCTTCTGGTTTGCCCATCGGGCTGTTTTTTGCCCTCCGGAGGCTTCAGGAGGCTTCCCTGAAGACTCCGGAGGGCAAAAAACGGCCGTACGAGCAAACTGGAAGTTACCATTCCCGAACTTCCAGGTTCACCCTCCAGAGTGAAGCCTCCAGCGGGGCGGGGGGGCTGTTTTCGCCCTCCCCGGGCTCCTAGAAAGCCTCTGGAGCCTGGGGAGGGCGAAAAAACTGCTCCAAAAGAGGGGGGGTCGCTGGGTCGTGTACACATGTGTGTTGGGTCGTGCGCTTAGCATTCTGGATGTGGCACGCCCGCGCACGACCCTCCTGCACTCCCCCCCGCTTTTGGCACAGGAGCCAAAAAAGGTTAACCATCACTGGTGTACAGTCTCCTGTGTGGGCTGTGGGGGGGCTGGACTAGAAGACCTCCAAGGTCCCTTCCAACTCTGTTAATCTGTTAAAAAAAAAACAGGAGTAAATCCAGGACTACCTGTATTTAATCTGTGCTAGATTTCCGGAAGCCTAAAGAGGAACCTGCCCCACTGTATATCGAGGGGGGCTGTGGGGAGGGGGTTTCCTCTTTTAAATTCTTGGGAGTGCTTATTAGTCAAGATCTCGCCTGGAAAAACGACACGTCTCTGGTGATTGGAAAGGCCCAACAGAGACTTCAATTCCTAAGAGTCCTGCGAAAAAAAATCAGGTGGAACAATGGCTGATGACCTCTTTCTATCGGTCCACCCTAGAAAGTGTCCTCACATATTGCGTTACAGTATGGTATGCTGGTTTAACAGCCGCGGATAGGAAGGCACTACAGAGAGTGATCAATTTGGCACAAGAAACCATTGGTTGCCCTCTGACACCGCTGGATGACCTCGCCAGGTCTCGCTGCTTTGGCAGAGTAAGGAATATACTCTGAGAGGATTCACACCCCGGTCAGTGCCTCTTTGCACTTCAACCATCGGGCAGAAGATATCAAAGTATAGCCAGCCGAACAAACAGGTTTAAAAGTAGTTTCTATCCTTGGGGTGTCAGATTCTTAAACCACTCGACCACAATCACTCAACACACATGCAGGGAAACGTATGACGTATGTTTGCATAGGGATTATTCTTTATACTCTTCGCGTTGTTTGTATTTGTCATGGATTGTAGCTGGCACAGGGGTGAAAACCAGCAGATTCTGACAGGTTCTAGAGAACCAGTAGTGGAAATTTTGAGGAGTTTGGAGAACCGGTAGTGGAAATTTTGAGGAGTTTGGAGAACCGGTAGTGGAAATTTTGAGGAGTTTGGAGAACCGGTAGTGGAAATTTTGAGGAGTTTGGCGAACCGGAAGTGGAAATTTTGAGGAGTTTGGAGAATCGGTAGTGGAAATTTTGAGTAGTTTGGAGAACTGGTAGTGGAAATTTTGAGTAGTTTGAAGAACCGGAAGTGGAAATTTTGAGGAGTTTGGAGAACCGGTAGTGGAAATTTTGAGTAGTTTGGAGAACTGGTAGTGGAAATTTTGAGGAGTTTGAAGAATCGGAAGTGGAAATTTTGAGGAGTTTGGAGAACCGGTAGTGGAAATTTTGAGTAGTTTGGAGAACCGGAAGTGGAAATTTTGAGGAGTTTGGAGAATCGGTAGTGGAAATTTTGAGTAGTTTGGAGAACTGGTAGTGGAAATTTTGAGTAGTTTGGAGAACCGGAAGTGGAAATTTTGAGTAGTTTGGAGAACCGGAAGTGGAAATTTTGAGTAGTTTGGAGAACCGGTAGTGGAAATTTTGAGTAGTTTGGAGAACCGGAAGTGGAAATTTTGAGTAGTTTGGAGAACCGGTAGCGGAAATTTTGAGGAGTTTGGAGAATCGGAAGCAGAAATTTTGAGGAGTTTGGAGAATTGGAAGCGGAAATTTTGAGGAGTTTGGAGAATCGGAAGCGGAAATTTTGAGGAGTTTGGAGAATCGGAAGCAGAAATTTTGAGGAGTTTGGAGAATTGGAAGCGGAAATTTTGAGGAGTTTGGAGAATCGGAAGCGGAAATTTTGAGGAGTTTGGAGAATCGGAAGCAGAAATTTTGAGGAGTTTGGAGAATTGGAAGCGGAAATTTTGAGGAGTTTGGAGAACTGGTAGTGGAAATTTTGAGTAGTTTGGAGAACTGGTAGTGGAAATTTTGAGTAGTTTGGAGAACTGGTAGTGGAAATTTTGAGTAGTTTGGAGAACCGGAAGTGGAAATTTTGAGTAGTTTGGAGAACCGGAAGTGGAAATTTTGAGTAGTTTGGAGAACCGGTAGCGGAAATTTTGAGGAGTTTGGAGAATCGGAAGCAGAAATTTTGAGGAGTTTGGAGAATTGGAAGCGGAAATTTTGAGGAGTTTGGAGAATCGGAAGCGGAAATTTTGAGGAGTTTGGAGAACCGGTAGCAAAAATTTTGGATAGCTTGGAGAACCGGAAATGAAAATATTGAGTAGTTTGGAGAACCGGAAACAGAAATATTGAGGAGTGTGGAGAACCGGAAATTTTGAGGAGTTTGGAGAACCGGAAGCAAAAATTTTGAGGAATTTGGAGAACTGGCAAATGCCACCTCTGGCTGGCCCCAGAGTGGTGAGGAAATAGAGATTTTGTAGCATCCTTTCCCTGTCCTGCCCACCAAGAAGCCATGACCACCAAGCCAGTGGTGGGTTCCGGGCGGTACAGCCCAGTACAGCTGTACCAGTAGTAGCCGGGACTAGCGTCGACCATACTGCTACGATGGCTCGTATGGCCCACCCACCCACCCGCGTTTCATAGTTGTTTATAACGTAACCGGCCAATTGCGCACGCGTGCACAGCCCGTGGCGCCTGCGTGACTACCGCCGAGCAGCTGGGTGTCGCAGGGCGGTGGCGTGCGCATCTATGCGCAGCGTGTGTGCCTGACTAGGACGCCCGGCCCCGTGTGCAGCGTATCGCTCGCAACGGGATCCGGGAACCCATCACTGCACCAAGCCACACAAGGCCCACCAAGCCACGTCCACAGAATCGGTAGTAAAAAAATGTGATTTCACTACTAACCTGGCATCTGTGCAGCCGAGGTGGCGCAGTGGTTAGAGTGCAGCACTGCAGGCTACTTCAGCTGACTGCAGTTCTGCAGTTCGGCTGTTCAAATCTCACTGGCTCAAGGTTGACTCAGCCTTCCCTCCTTCCGAGGTGGGTAAAATGAGGACCCGGATTGTTGTTGGGGGCGATACGCTGACTCTGTAAACCGCTTAGAGAGGGCTGGAAGTCCTAGGAAGCGGTATATAAGTCTAACTGCTATGGCTATTGCTACTTCCACCTTTGAGAAGGCTCTACTGGTAGCATGTCTGCCTGCAGGCCAAGTGTTGCAGTGAACGGCCTGGTAGCCCTTGGCAGGAAATGAATTGGTAGCTCAACCTGTTCCCAAACTTACCTGGGCCACCGAGGCTACACTACCTGTTGTTGCTAAAGAACGAATGTTTTTACAAGCACTGGAGGAGAGACGGAATCTGCATCAGATAAAATAACCACCTGCCCTCACATTCCTTGCGAGATTAAAGGAATTAGATTTCCACTTGGATAAAGGCCGTTCAATTCTGCGCTCGGAGGTTGTGGCTGAAAAGAACCCGTCCTTGGGTTTCCTTGGGCTCTGCAAACGGCGGATGTTTCTACCAGCACAGATCGACGGCAGGGAATCCCTTCGCTAGCTCTGCCAGAAGGCAGGAAGTCCTCGATATATGGCCACAATGGAGGACAACGCTTCCGTCACTCAGCAAGGCGGTGGTTGAAGGAGTTGCGCCCACCCCCACACACACACCGTTTTTCAACCATGTGGGCCACAGTTGTGAAGTTCGATCCCTGCCGTGGTTAAATGAGTAACGCCGTTGTTAAGTGAATTGAGCTTCCTCCCTGACTTTGCTTGTCAGAAGGACGCAAAAGGAGGACCACGCCACTGCGACCGTCATAATTGTCAGTTGTGGAGCTCCCAAATTTTTATCACGTGACCCTGGGGATGCTCCCCACAGTCATAAGTGTGAAACACGATCATAAGTCAGTTGTGGAGCTCCCAAATTTTTCTCACGTGACCACGGGGATGCTCCCACAGTCGTAAGTGTGAAACACGATCATAGGTCAGTTGTGGAGCCCTCAAATTTTTATCACGTGACCATGGGGATGCTCCCACGGTCATAAGTGTGAAACACGATCATAAGTCAGTTGTGGAGCTCCCAAATTTTTATCACGTGACCACGGGGATGCTTCCCATGGTCGTAAGTGTGAAACAAGATCATAAGTCAGTTGTGGAGCTCCCAAATTTTTATCACGTGACCACGGGGATGCTGCCATGGTTATAAATGTGAAACACTGTCGTAAGTTACTTTTCCGGTGCTGTTGCAACTCTGAACGGTCATAAAAAAAAACGGTCGTAAGTTGAGGATCTCCTGTATTTGAACTTCAGGCCCAAAGTAACACAACTTTTGTGCATTCCAAGAAGCACCAAGAGGTGTGACCTTAATCCTGTATCAGGATGGAAACTGACGAAGAGCGGGAATCGAAACTTAAATTGGGCGGTTTAAGGCGGGGGGAAATTGCCCCACAATTTCCCAAACACAGTGGGGTGCTTTTCCCCTCCCTTAAACCACACAATTTAACTTTCGTTTCCCGCTCCCCATCTCAAACATCTCCTGCTTTCCTGGCACAGGTAGCCCTCGATTTACAACGTTTTTTTTTTTAGTGACTGCTTGAACAACGGCACAGAGAAAAGCGACTTGTGAACGGATTTTTCAGCCTTACGACCGGCGGTCCACGGGATCAAAATTCAATCGCTTTTGATTGGAACAGACAACAAAAGGACCACTGACCTGTTGTGTGTGTGTGTGTGTGTGTGTGTGTGTGTGTGTGTGTGTGTGTGTGTGTGTGTGTGAAAGAAATCACCACTTTGCACTCAAAGTTCGGCTCCATTTTACCTGCTCAACACATTAAAGAGAAGGTGGAGGAGGAGGAAGAGAGTCTGATTGCGCGATCGCGGATGCCATTTTGACTTTTTTGACCTCTTCCCCCGCTGGCATTGAACTGACTGCCCTCCTAAACATCCTTTCCGTTTCCAGTACTCGAACGCGATCCGTCCCAGACAGCTTCTATCAATTTTGCTTCTTCCCACAATAGATTTTAAAAAGTTCCATTTACTGGCTACGGTTCTCCTGAATCGGCAGGATGGAATTCGTATTAAAAATTCAATATTGCACAGAGAGCATTTCTGGGTTGTGTTTATATTTTTCCTCCGCTGGATAAGGACGTGCCCTTGATGGAGATCCTTGCTCTGCCCCTGTGATAAAGGACTTGAAACCGTTCGTTTAACGACCGTTTGAAGTCACAAGGAGGCTGAAAAGAAGGGGATTATAACCGTTTTTCACGCTTACGGCCACGTGATCAAAATTCATCTCATATTTATGACGGTTGTCAGGTCCCTGGGCATCGTGTGACCCCCCCCTTTTGCATCGTCCAGAATCAGAATCTGAAGCCAGATTCGCTTAACAACCAGGGTCGCTAACAATTGCCACGATTCAACTTAACAACTGTGGCAGGAAAGGTCATAAAATGGGGCAAAACTCACGTAATTAATGACTTGGCAACAGAAATTTGGGCCTCAATTGTTTTTGATTGCACAAGCATTTGTCTGAAATGGTATAAGGGGTCTCCTGCCTGAGCCCGGGGTTGGACTAGAAGACCTCCAAGGAACCCTTCCAAATCTGTTATTCTGTTATGGAGGATGTTATAGTGCTAAGTGGTATAGTTTCAGTGGCTAAGACGCTGAGCTTGCAGCTCAGAAGGTCGGCAGTTCGGCGGTTCGAATCCCGAGCGCCGCGTAACGGAGTGAGCTCCCGTCACTTGTCCCAGCTTCTGCCAACCTAGTAACTCAAAAGGACGTAAAAATGCAGGTAGAAAAATAGGAACCACCTTTGGTGGGAAGGTCACAGCATTTCGTGCACCTTCGGCGTTGAGTCATGCCGGCCACATGACCACGGAGACGTCTTCGGACAGCGCTGGCTCTTCGGCTTTGAAATGGAGATGAGCGCCGCCCCCTAGAGTCGGGAACGACTAGCACATATGCACAAGGGGAACCTTTACCTTTATAATTTCATAGTAAAAAATATAGTTTTTATAGTAAAATTTGGTAATTTTAAGACTTGTAAACTTCAACTTCTAGAATTCTTCAGCCAAAGTAATCCTAATTAAATCCTAACTAAAAGAGCCGAGGTGGCGCAGTGGTTAAATGCAGCACTGCAGGCTACTTCAGCTGACTACAGTTCTGCAGTTCGGCTGTTCAAATCTCACCGGCTCAGGGTTGACTCAGCCTTCCATCCTTCCGAGGTGGGTAAAATGAGGACCCGGATTGTTGTTGGGGGCGATATGCTGACTCTGTAAACCGCTTAGAGAGGGCTGAAAGCCCTATGAAGCGGTATATAAGTCTAACTGCTATTGCTATTGCTATTGCTAATCTTAAAGTTGGTGAGGTTGGACACCCCTGATGCCGTGAATCCTAGAGTATGCAGAGGGAGGGTGTTGGGGGTTGGTGTAGATGACCTTCTGAGGTCCCATCCAACTTTGATTCTAAGGTGACTTTTCTGGATGGGCTCCACCTACCTGGGACTTGAATTTTTTTTTTACTGCATTATTAAGTTGCAATAGCTATGATTTATTGTCCTGGGCGTAGCACATATCATTGATCATGATTCAGCTTACAGTAAAGCAAACTAACGTGCCATAAAAATATTTGTCATGAAATAAATCAGTAACCAACTCACAAAGTGGAACATTCTTTGCTCAGCATGTGCAATCAACCTGCCCCAAATCATTCCAATGGAATTAGGGCTTGGTTTAGGTGCAAACTCGGCCAAATCCTGGTTTATTTTTATGCAGGAATACAAGGCCTTTTCCGTTTCCTGTTCTCTTGTAGTTACCAGATCTGCCTGCAAAACTAAGGGCGACCAATAGGTGGCGGAAATGCAATGCAAAAGAATGTTTTTGCTGCCCTCTAGGGGCAGCCTGGATATTTGCAGTTCTGGTTATTTATGTATTTTTTTTTAATTGAAAATTTTGGGGGAAAAAACTTTTACAAATGTTTACCTCCCTCCCCCTACCCTCCCCCCCAACCCCTCCCCCAACCTCCCCCCCCCCCGACTTCCCAGAACCAATGCAGGGTATAAATCTTTAGCAAAGTTATTCTAAAATAAACTTTTAAAAAGTTAGTATCATTTTTCATTTGAGCTTTAACTCCTCTTTGCTAGGCTAGCTCTAAACAGATTATATCATTCCTTGTTTCTTCAGTCATAAACTATCTGGAATTTCTTAGTCCCATATTTATTTTGAGTATAGTCGATCCATCTTCTCCACTCCAGTTTATATCTCTCATTTAAGTGGTCCTTAAGATATGCTGATATTTTAGCCATCTCTGCTAGGTTTGTTACTTTTAATGTCCATTCTTGAATAGTGGCAAATCTTCCTTCTTCCAGTATTGCACCACCAACAGTCTTGCTGCCGTTATTAAATGCAAAATCAAGTTGGTCTCTATAACTGTATAATCAGTAATTATACCTAACAAGAATCGCTGTCCCATTTGGGTTGAGCAGGTAGATGGAGCGCTAATTGGAGGGCCCCAAGCCACGCTAGTAACTGAACTGGTGAAGTTACGAGTGGGCCGTCACTGCGAGCTTGTCAGATTCATTGTGGCTCCAGAGATGCCGGAAAAAATAATCTTGGGGCCTGCATGGCTTGACAAGTGGAAGCCTACGATAAAGTGGGAAGACGGTGGTAGGAAATTGATGATTGTGTTTGAGCCGCTACCACCGTTGGAGGAAAAGGGCCAGCGAGGGATGATTGAATCCTCCTCTCTCACGCACATCTTGCATTATTTTTAGTTTTATTGTCGGCTTCTTCCCTGCCCAAATGAATTTGTTAATGCCCTTCTGCCATTCTAGCAAATTTGCATCTTTTTAAAGTATTGGTATCATTTGAAAAAGAAATAAAAATTTAGGTAGAACATTCATTTTCACTGCTGCTATTCTTCCCAACAAAGATAGGCTAGAGGTCTTGTGAGTATGCCTAGTTGCTTGACAATCGACATGCTGATTGAGCATCGAGTGCAACCCGTCTCCACAACTGCTTCAACTTCCCCTTCCACCCCCGTCTCAGGTACTTGGAGGTTGACTTGGAAGGCGAAGGGGGCGGATGGGTGCCTCCACCATTGGGTCATCTTCAGCATTTTCCTCCTCCGGGGGCCTCCCCCTTGGTAGGACTCTTCGTCACCTTAAGTTGGGGATCCTTTTCCAGATTCATTGAAGCTCCAGAGATGCCGGAGAAAATAATCTTGGGGCCTGCATGCCTTGACGAGTTGAAGCCTACGATAAAGTGGGAAGACGGTGGTAGGAAATTGATGGTTGTGTTTGAGCCGCTACCACCGGTGGAGGAAAAGGGCCAGCCAGGGATGATTGAATCCAAGAGCCCAGAACCTGCAGCAGAGACAAAAACCCCAGGGGGTCCAACAAGTACTCAAAAACTTCTTGGGGGATGTTTTGTCGAGAAAACCGCCGTATGACCGTAATGGAAGCCGGGATAAGCTGAGGACAGCTATTAACTTGGCGCTCCCAACAGACCAGTGGCTCAACAATAACCAGGAAATCCTAACGATGGAAAATGGATTAGCCTGGAAGGGGTCCAAACTGTACGTCACCCGCGGGGTTGAGACTGGAAGTTCTACAGCGAAGCCCTGAGGTGGAAGTAGGAGGCCACTTTTGACATGCTGATTAAGCATCGAGTACAACCGGTCTCCACAATTCTACTCCTTTCTATTCCCCCCCTCCCAACTACTACACTAATGTAGCAGCATAATGAAATAAGAGCGAGTGTGGCAGGCCAAAGATCCTAAAAGGGATATAACTGCAGGCCTGACAGGCGGCCTCTCCTCAGAAGAGAAACGTTTCCTGAAAAGAGAATAACATAAAAGTTAACATAACGCAATTATCCACCTCTTCCCCCCACAGGGGACCTTTTGACTTATCGGGAAACTTCCCGTGGGATTGTTCTACTAACTTCTCCACTTTTAAGTTGCAGCTTTTCACCCAAGTGGCTTCAGACAAAGAGTAACCCTTCCAACGCACTAAATACTGTAAGCGACCCCTATTCAGCCTGGATTGTACAATCTTTTCCACCTCAGATTGTGTTTCCCCTTCTATCACTACAGGAGGAGGGAAAGCTTGGGTGGATGGTCTTATGCTAGACCCAATTACTGGTTTCAACAAGCTACAATGAAATTCTGGGCCAATTTTCCCTAGACTTCTGGGTAAACTGAGTTGAACTGTAACAGGGTTTACTATCTTCACTATTGGGGAATGGACCTAGAAATTTTGGACCAAATTCCTTTCTAGGCATTCTTAATCTTATGTATTTGGTAGACACCAAAACTTTGTCCCCCACACGGAAGGGGGTTTGGCGCAAGCGGTGTTTATCAGCTTGCTTCTTGTAGGTTTCCGCCGCATCTGCTAGAGCCTTCTTCGTATTCTCCCATCCTTTCTTTAGCGTGTCCATCCATTCATTCAAAGGCATGGCGGAGGGAGGTTCTCTAGGCAGCTCAGGCATGGCAACAAATTCCATGTCACTGGTAAACCGGAAAGCCGTTAACCCCGTGCTGCTGTGGACCACATCGTTGTACGCCACTTCAACGGAGGGTAGCAAGTCTGACCAGTTGTCTTGCTGATAGGCCACATAACACCGGATGTATTGTTCCACCACCGCATTGTCTCTCTCTGCTGTGCAGTTCATGCTGGGATGAACCTCTGAGCTCAGTTCTTGTGTGGACCCAATGGATCTCCGGACCTCTCTCCAGAACTTGGCTGTAACCTGGACTCCGCGGTCTGAAATGATCCTCTTGGGCAATTCGTGCAGACGATAAATGTGTTTCACAAACATTTTCGCGAATTTCTTTGCGGACGGCAACCCTGAGCAAGCGATGAAGTGCGCCTGCTTGGAAACCAAGTCAATAATTGTCCAGATTACTCGGTTCCCACTGCTGTCTGGGAGTTCCACGATGAAGTCCATTGCGACCTCTTCCCATGGTCGGTTAAGGCTGGCCACTCGTTGTAGCAGTCCAAGGGACTTCTCCGGCAGTGGTTTCATCGTTGTGCAAGTAGCACAGCTTTTTATGTAATCTTCCACCACTGATTCCATCTTTGGCCACCAAAATTGACGCCTGGCGAGGTGGAGTTTTTAGGAATCTAAAGTGGCCTCCTAGTTCTGCTTCATGGCTTCGCTGTAGAACTTCCAGCCTCAACCCCGCGGGGACGTACAGTTTGGATCCCTTCCAGGCTAATCCATTTTCCATCGTTAGGATTTCCTGGTTATTGTTGAGCCACTGGTCTTTTGGGAGCGCCAAGTTAATAGCTGCCCTCAGCTTATCCTGGCTTCCATTACGGTCATACTGCGGTTTTCTCGACAAAACATCCCCCAACAAGTTTTTGAGTACTTGTTGGACCCCTGGGGTTTTTGTCTCTGATGCAGGTTCTGGGCTCTTGGATTCAATCATCCCTGGCTGGCCCTTTTCCTCCAACGGTGGTAGCGGCTCAAACACAATCATCAATTTCCTACCACCGTCTTCCCACTTTATCGTAGGCTTCCACTCGTCAAGGCATGCAGGCCCCAAGATTATTTTCTCCGGCATCTCTGGAGCCTCAATGAATCTGAGAAGCTCGCAGTGGCGGCCCACTTGTAACTTCACCAGTTCAGTTACTAGCGTGGCTTGGGCCCCACCAATTAGCGCTCCAATTACCTGCTCAACCCGAATGGGACAGGCTAGAGGTCTTGTGAGTATGCCTAGTTGCTTGACAATCGACATGCTGATTGAGCATCGAGTGAACCGGTGTCCACAACTGCTTCAACTTCCCCTTCCACCCCCGTCTCAGGTACTTGGAGGTTGACTTGGAAGGCGAAGGGGCGGATGGGTGCCTCTATCATTGGGTCATCTTCAGCATTTTCCTCCTCCGGGGGCCTCCCCCTTGGTAGGACTCTTCGTCACCTTAAGTTGGGGATCCTTTTCCAGATTCATTGTGGCTCCAGAGATGCCGGAGAAAATAATCTTGGGGCCTGCATGCGTTGACGAGTGGAAGCCTACGATAAAGTGGGAAGACGGTGGTAGGAAATTGATGATTGTGTTTGAACCGCTACCACCGTTGGAGGAAAAGGGCCAGCGAGGGATGATTGAATCCAAGAGCCCAGAACCTGCAGCAGAGACAAAAACCCCAGGGGTTCAACAAGTACTAAAAAACTTCTTGGGGGATGTTTTGTCGAGAAAACCGCCATATGACCGTAATGGAAGCCAGGATAAGCTGATGACAGCTATTAACTTGGCGCTCCCAACAGACCAGTGGCTCAACAATAACCAGGAAATCCTAACGATGGAAAATGGATTAGCCTGGAAGGGGTCCAAACTGTACGTCACCCGCGGGGTTGAGACTGGATGTTCCACAGCGAAACCATGAGGCGGAAGTAGGAGGCCACTTTGGACATGCTGATTAAGCACCGAGTGCAACCAGTCTCCACAATTCTACTCCTTTCTATTCCCCCCCTCCCAACTACTACACTAATGTAGCAGCATAATGAAATAAGAGAAAATGTGGCAGGCCAAAGATCCTAAAAGGAATATAACTGCAGGCCTGACAGGCGGCCTCTCCTCAAAAGAGAAACGTTTCCTGAAAAGAGAATAACATAAAAGTTAACATAACGCAATTATCCACCTCTTCCCCCCACAGGGGACCTTTTGGCTTATCGGGAAACTTCCCGTGGAATTGTTCTACTAACTTCTCCACTTTTAAGTTGCAGCTTTTCACCCAAGTGGCTTCAGACAAAGGGTAACCCTTCCAACGCACTAAATACTGTAAGCGACCCCTATTCAGCCTGGAGTCTTACAATCTTTTCCACCTCAGATTGTGTTTCCCTTTCTATCACTACAGGAGGAGGGAAAGCTTGGGTGGATGGTCTTATGCTAGACCCAATTACTGGTTTCAACAAGCTACAATGAAATTCTGGGCCAATTTTCCCTAGACTTCTGGGTAAACTGAGTTGAACTGTCACTGGGTTTACTATCTTCACTATTGGGGAATGGACCTAGAAATTTTGGATCAAATTCCTTGCTAGGCATTCTTAATCTTATGTATTTGGTAGACACCAAAACTTTGTCCCCCACACGGAAGGGGGTTTGGCGCAAGCGGTGTTTTATCAGCTTGCTTCTGGTAGGTTTCCGCCGCATCTGCTAGAGCCTTCTTCGTATTCTCCCATCCTTTCTTTAGCGTGTCCATCCATTCATTCAAAGGCATGGCAAAGGGAGGTTCTCTAGGCAGCTCAGGCATGGCAACAAATTCCATGTCACTGGTAAACTGGAAAACCGTTAACCCCGTGCTGCTGTGGACCACATCGTTGTACGCCACTTCAACGGAGGGTAGCAAGTCTGACCAGTTGTCTTGCTGATAGTCCGCATAACACCGGATGTATTGTTCCACCACCGCATTGTCTCTCTATGCTGCGCAGTTCATGCTGGGATGAACCTCTGAGCTCAGTTCTTGTGTGGACCCAATGGATCTCCGGACCTCTCTCCAGAACTTGGCTGTAACCTGGACTCCGCGGTCTGAAATGATCCTCTTGGGCAATTCGTGCAGACGATAAATGTGTTTCACAAACATTTTCGCGAATTTCTTTGCGGACGGCAACCCTGAGCAAGCGATGAAGTGCGCCTGCTTGGAAACCAAGTCAATAATTGTCCAGATTACTCGGTTCCCACTGCTGTCTGGGAGTTCCACGATGAAGTCCATTGCGACCTCTTCCCATGGTCGGTTAAGGCTGGCCACTCGTTGTAGCAGTCCAAGGGACTTCTCCGGCAGTGGTTTCATCGTTGTGCAAGTAGCACAGCTTTTTATGTAATCTTCCACCACTGATTCCATCTTTGGCCACCAAAATTGACGCCTGGCGAGGTGGAGTTTTTAGGAATCTAAAGTGGCCTCCTAGTTCTGCTTCATGGCTTCGCTGTAGAACTTCCAGCCTCAACCCCGCGGGGACGTACAGTTTGGATCCCTTCCAGGCTAATCCATTTTCCATCGTTAGGATTTCCTGGTTATTGTTGAGCCACTGGTCTTTTGGGAGCGCCAAGTTAATAGCTGCCCTCAGCTTATCCTGGCTTCCATTACGGTCATACTGCGGTTTTCTCGACAAAACATCCCCCAACAAGTTTTTTAGTACTTGTTGGACCCCTGGGGTTTTTGTCTCTGATGCAGGTTCTGGGCTCTTGGATTCAATCATCCCTGGCTGGCCCTTTTCCTCCAACGGTGGTAGCGGCTCAAACACAATCATCAATTTCCTACCACCGTCTTCCCACTTTATCGTAGGCTTCCACTCGTCAAGGCATGCAGGCCCCAAGATTATTTTCTCCGGCATCTCTGGAGCCTCAATGAATCTGAGAAGCTCGCAGTGGCGGCCCACTTGTAACTTCACCAGTTCAGTTACTAGCGTGGCTTGGGCCCCACCAATTAGCGCTCCAATTACCTGCTCAACCCGAATGGGACAGGCTAGAGGTCTTGTGAGTATGCCTAGTTGCTTGACAATCGACATGCTGATTGAGCATCGAGTGAACCGGTGTCCACAACTGCTTCAACTTCCCCTTCCACCCCCGTCTCAGGTACTTGGAGGTTGACTTGGAAGGCGAAGGGGCGGATGGGTGCCTCTATCATTGGGTCATCTTCAGCATTTTCCTCCTCCGGGGGCCTCCCCCTTGGTAGGACTCTTCGTCACCTTAAGTTGGGGATCCTTTTCCAGATTCATTGTGGCTCCAGAGATGCCGGAGAAAATAATCTTGGGGCCTGCATGCGTTGACGAGTGGAAGCCTACGATAAAGTGGGAAGACGGTGGTAGGAAATTGATGATTGTGTTTGAACCGCTACCACCGTTGGAGGAAAAGGGCCAGCGAGGGATGATTGAATCCAAGAGCCCAGAACCTGCAGCAGAGACAAAAACCCCAGGGGTTCAACAAGTACTAAAAAACTTCTTGGGGGATGTTTTGTCGAGAAAACCGCCATATGACCGTAATGGAAGCCAGGATAAGCTGATGACAGCTATTAACTTGGCGCTCCCAACAGACCAGTGGCTCAACAATAACCAGGAAATCCTAACGATGGAAAATGGATTAGCCTGGAAGGGGTCCAAACTGTACGTCACCCGCGGGGTTGAGACTGGATGTTCCACAGCGAAACCATGAGGCGGAAGTAGGAGGCCACTTTGGACATGCTGATTAAGCACCGAGTGCAACCAGTCTCCACAATTCTACTCCTTTCTATTCCCCCCCTCCCAACTACTACACTAATGTAGCAGCATAATGAAATAAGAGAAAATGTGGCAGGCCAAAGATCCTAAAAGGAATATAACTGCAGGCCTGACAGGCGGCCTCTCCTCAAAAGAGAAACGTTTCCTGAAAAGAGAATAACATAAAAGTTAACATAACGCAATTATCCACCTCTTCCCCCCACAGGGGACCTTTTGGCTTATCGGGAAACTTCCCGTGGAATTGTTCTACTAACTTCTCCACTTTTAAGTTGCAGCTTTTCACCCAAGTGGCTTCAGACAAAGGGTAACCCTTCCAACGCACTAAATACTGTAAGCGACCCCTATTCAGCCTGGAGTCTTACAATCTTTTCCACCTCAGATTGTGTTTCCCTTTCTATCACTACAGGAGGAGGGAAAGCTTGGGTGGATGGTCTTATGCTAGACCCAATTACTGGTTTCAACAAGCTACAATGAAATTCTGGGCCAATTTTCCCTAGACTTCTGGGTAAACTGAGTTGAACTGTCACTGGGTTTACTATCTTCACTATTGGGGAATGGACCTAGAAATTTTGGATCAAATTCCTTGCTAGGCATTCTTAATCTTATGTATTTGGTAGACACCAAAACTTTGTCCCCCACACGGAAGGGGGTTTGGCGCAAGCGGTGTTTTATCAGCTTGCTTCTGGTAGGTTTCCGCCGCATCTGCTAGAGCCTTCTTCGTATTCTCCCATCCTTTCTTTAGCGTGTCCATCCATTCATTCAAAGGCATGGCAAAGGGAGGTTCTCTAGGCAGCTCAGGCATGGCAACAAATTCCATGTCACTGGTAAACTGGAAAACCGTTAACCCCGTGCTGCTGTGGACCACATCGTTGTACGCCACTTCAACGGAGGGTAGCAAGTCTGACCAGTTGTCTTGCTGATAGTCCGCATAACACCGGATGTATTGTTCCACCACCGCATTGTCTCTCTCTGCTGTGCAGTTCATGCTGGGATGAACCTCTGAGCTCAGTTCTTGTGTGGACCCAATGGATCTCCGGACCTCTCTCCAGAACTTGGCTGTAACCTGGACTCCGCGGTCTGAAATGATCCTCTTGGGCAATTCGTGCAGACGATAAATGTGTTTCACAAACATTTTCGCGAATTTCTTTGCGGACGGCAACCCTGAGCAAGCGATGAAGTGCGCCTGCTTGGAAACCAAGTCAATAATTGTCCAGATTACTCGGTTCCCACTGCTGTCTGGGAGTTCCACGATGAAGTCCATTGCGACCTCTTCCCATGGTCGGTTAAGGCTGGCCACTCGTTGTAGCAGTCCAAGGGACTTCTCCGGCAGTGGTTTCATCGTTGTGCAAGTAGCACAGCTTTTTACGTAATCTTCCACCACTGATTCCATCTTTGGCCACCAAAATTGACGCCTGGCGAGGTGGAGTTTTTAGGAATCTAAAGTGGCCTCCTAGTTCTGCTTCATGGCTTCGCTGTAGAACTTCCAGCCTCAACCCCGCGGGGACGTACAGTTTGGATCCCTTCCAGGCTAATCCATTTTCCATCGTTAGGATTTCCTGGTTATTGTTGAGCCACTGGTCTTTTGGGAGCGCCAAGTTAATAGCTGCCCTCAGCTTATCCTGGCTTCCATTACGGTCATACTGCGGTTTTCTCGACAAAACATCCCCCAACAAGTTTTTGAGTACTTGTTGGACCCCTGGGGTTTTTGTCTCTGATGCAGGTTCTGGGCTCTTGGATTCAATCATCCCTGGCTGGCCCTTTTCCTCCAACGGTGGTAGCGGCTCAAACACAATCATCAATTTCCTACCACCGTCTTCCCACTTTATCGTAGGCTTCCACTCGTCAAGGCATGCAGGCCCCAAGATTATTTTCTCCGGCATCTCTGGAGCCTCAATGAATCTGAGAAGCTCGCAGTGGCGGCCCACTTGTAACTTCACCAGTTCAGTTACTAGCGTGGCTTGGGCCCCACCAATTAGCGCTCCAATTACCTGCTCAACCCGAATGGGACAGGCTAGAGGTCTTGTGAGTATGCCTAGTTGCTTGACAATCGACATGCTGATTGAGCATCGAGTGAACCGGTGTCCACAACTGCTTCAACTTCCCCTTCCACCCCCGTCTCAGGTACTTGGAGGTTGACTTGGAAGGCGAAGGGGCGGATGGGTGCCTCTATCATTGGGTCATCTTCAGCATTTTCCTCCTCCGGGGGCCTCCCCCTTGGTAGGACTCTTCGTCACCTTAAGTTGGGGATCCTTTTCCAGATTCATTGTGGCTCCAGAGATGCCGGAGAAAATAATCTTGGGGCCTGCATGCGTTGACGAGTGGAAGCCTACGATAAAGTGGGAAGACGGTGGTAGGAAATTGATGATTGTGTTTGAACCGCTACCACCGTTGGAGGAAAAGGGCCAGCGAGGGATGATTGAATCCAAGAGCCCAGAACCTGCAGCAGAGACAAAAACCCCAGGGGTTCAACAAGTACTAAAAAACTTCTTGGGGGATGTTTTGTCGAGAAAACCGCCATATGACCGTAATGGAAGCCAGGATAAGCTGATGACAGCTATTAACTTGGCGCTCCCAACAGACCAGTGGCTCAACAATAACCAGGAAATCCTAACGATGGAAAATGGATTAGCCTGGAAGGGGTCCAAACTGTACGTCACCCGCGGGGTTGAGACTGGATGTTCCACAGCGAAACCATGAGGCGGAAGTAGGAGGCCACTTTGGACATGCTGATTAAGCACCGAGTGCAACCAGTCTCCACAATTCTACTCCTTTCTATTCCCCCCCTCCCAACTACTACACTAATGTAGCAGCATAATGAAATAAGAGAAAATGTGGCAGGCCAAAGATCCTAAAAGGAATATAACTGCAGGCCTGACAGGCGGCCTCTCCTCAAAAGAGAAACGTTTCCTGAAAAGAGAATAACATAAAAGTTAACATAACGCAATTATCCACCTCTTCCCCCCACAGGGGACCTTTTGGCTTATCGGGAAACTTCCCGTGGAATTGTTCTACTAACTTCTCCACTTTTAAGTTGCAGCTTTTCACCCAAGTGGCTTCAGACAAAGGGTAACCCTTCCAACGCACTAAATACTGTAAGCGACCCCTATTCAGCCTGGAGTCTTACAATCTTTTCCACCTCAGATTGTGTTTCCCTTTCTATCACTACAGGAGGAGGGAAAGCTTGGGTGGATGGTCTTATGCTAGACCCAATTACTGGTTTCAACAAGCTACAATGAAATTCTGGGCCAATTTTCCCTAGACTTCTGGGTAAACTGAGTTGAACTGTCACTGGGTTTACTATCTTCACTATTGGGGAATGGACCTAGAAATTTTGGATCAAATTCCTTGCTAGGCATTCTTAATCTTATGTATTTGGTAGACACCAAAACTTTGTCCCCCACACGGAAGGGGGTTTGGCGCAAGCGGTGTTTTATCAGCTTGCTTCTGGTAGGTTTCCGCCGCATCTGCTAGAGCCTTCTTCGTATTCTCCCATCCTTTCTTTAGCGTGTCCATCCATTCATTCAAAGGCATGGCAAAGGGAGGTTCTCTAGGCAGCTCAGGCATGGCAACAAATTCCATGTCACTGGTAAACTGGAAAACCGTTAACCCCGTGCTGCTGTGGACCACATCGTTGTACGCCACTTCAACGGAGGGTAGCAAGTCTGACCAGTTGTCTTGCTGATAGTCCGCATAACACCGGATGTATTGTTCCACCACCGCATTGTCTCTCTATGCTGCGCAGTTCATGCTGGGATGAACCTCTGAGCTCAGTTCTTGTGTGGACCCAATGGATCTCCGGACCTCTCTCCAGAACTTGGCTGTAACCTGGACTCCGCGGTCTGAAATGATCCTCTTGGGCAATTCGTGCAGACGATAAATGTGTTTCACAAACATTTTCGCGAATTTCTTTGCGGACGGCAACCCTGAGCAAGCGATGAAGTGCGCCTGCTTGGAAACCAAGTCAATAATTGTCCAGATTACTCGGTTCCCACTGCTGTCTGGGAGTTCCACGATGAAGTCCATTGCGACCTCTTCCCATGGTCGGTTAAGGCTGGCCACTCGTTGTAGCAGTCCAAGGGACTTCTCCGGCAGTGGTTTCATCGTTGTGCAAGTAGCACAGCTTTTTATGTAATCTTCCACCACTGATTCCATCTTTGGCCACCAAAATTGACGCCTGGCGAGGTGGAGTTTTTAGGAATCTAAAGTGGCCTCCTAGTTCTGCTTCATGGCTTCGCTGTAGAACTTCCAGCCTCAACCCCGCGGGGACGTACAGTTTGGATCCCTTCCAGGCTAATCCATTTTCCATCGTTAGGATTTCCTGGTTATTGTTGAGCCACTGGTCTTTTGGGAGCGCCAAGTTAATAGCTGCCCTCAGCTTATCCTGGCTTCCATTACGGTCATACTGCGGTTTTCTCGACAAAACATCCCCCAACAAGTTTTTTAGTACTTGTTGGACCCCTGGGGTTTTTGTCTCTGATGCAGGTTCTGGGCTCTTGGATTCAATCATCCCTGGCTGGCCCTTTTCCTCCAACGGTGGTAGCGGCTCAAACACAATCATCAATTTCCTACCACCGTCTTCCCACTTTATCGTAGGCTTCCACTCGTCAAGACATGCAGGCCCCAAGATTATTTTCTCCGGCATCTCTGGAGCCTCAATGAATCTGAGAAGCTCGCAGTGGCGGCCCACTTGTAACTTCACCAGTTCAGTTACTAGCGTGGCTTGGGCCCCACCAATTAGCGCTCCAATTACCTGCTCAACCCGAATGGGACAGGCTAGAGGTCTTGTGAGTATGCCTAGTTGCTTGACAATCGACATGCTGATTGAGCATCGAGTGAACCGGTGTCCACAACTGCTTCAACTTCCCCTTCCACCCCCGTCTCAGGTACTTGGAGGTTGACTTGGAAGGCGAAGGGGCGGATGGGTGCCTCTATCATTGGGTCATCTTCAGCATTTTCCTCCTCCGGGGGCCTCCCCCTTGGTAGGACTCTTCGTCACCTTAAGTTGGGGATCCTTTTCCAGATTCATTGTGGCTCCAGAGATGCCGGAGAAAATAATCTTGGGGCCTGCATGCGTTGACGAGTGGAAGCCTACGATAAAGTGGGAAGACGGTGGTAGGAAATTGATGATTGTGTTTGAACCGCTACCACCGTTGGAGGAAAAGGGCCAGCGAGGGATGATTGAATCCAAGAGCCCAGAACCTGCAGCAGAGACAAAAACCCCAGGGGTTCAACAAGTACTAAAAAACTTCTTGGGGGATGTTTTGTCGAGAAAACCGCCATATGACCGTAATGGAAGCCAGGATAAGCTGATGACAGCTATTAACTTGGCGCTCCCAACAGACCAGTGGCTCAACAATAACCAGGAAATCCTAACGATGGAAAATGGATTAGCCTGGAAGGGGTCCAAACTGTACGTCACCCGCGGGGTTGAGACTGGATGTTCCACAGCGAAACCATGAGGCGGAAGTAGGAGGCCACTTTGGACATGCTGATTAAGCACCGAGTGCAACCAGTCTCCACAATTCTACTCCTTTCTATTCCCCCCCTCCCAACTACTACACTAATGTAGCAGCATAATGAAATAAGAGCGAGTGTGGCAGGCCAAAGATCCTAAAAGGAATATAACTGCAGGCCTGACAGGCGGCCTCTCCTCAAAAGAGAAACGTTTCCTGAAAAGAGAATAACATAAAAGTTAACATAACGCAATTATCCACCTCTTCCCCCCACAGGGGACCTTTTGGCTTATCGGGAAACTTCCCGTGGAATTGTTCTACTAACTTCTCCACTTTTAAGTTGCAGCTTTTCACCCAAGTGGCTTCAGACAAAGGGTAACCCTTCCAACGCACTAAATACTGTAAGCGACCCCTATTCAGCCTGGAGTCTTACAATCTTTTCCACCTCAGATTGTGTTTCCCTTTCTATCACTACAGGAGGAGGGAAAGCTTGGGTGGATGGTCTTATGCTAGACCCAATTACTGGTTTCAACAAGCTACAATGAAATTCTGGGCCAATTTTCCCTAGACTTCTGGGTAAACTGAGTTGAACTGTCACTGGGTTTACTATCTTCACTATTGGGGAATGGACCTAGAAATTTTGGACCAAATTCCTTGCTAGGCATTCTTAATCTTATGTATTTGGTAGACACCAAAACTTTGTCCCCCACACGGAAGGGGGTTTGGCGCAAGCGGTGTTTTATCAGCTTGCTTCTGGTAGGTTTCCGCCGCATCTGCTAGAGCCTTCTTCGTATTCTCCCATCCTTTCTTTAGCGTGTCCATCCATTCATTCAAAGGCATGGCAAAGGGAGGTTCTCTAGGCAGCTCAGGCATGGCAACAAATTCCATGTCACTGGTAAACTGGAAAACCGTTAACCCCGTGCTGCTGTGGACCACATCGTTGTACGCCACTTCAACGGAGGGTAGCAAGTCTGACCAGTTGTCTTGCTGATAGTCCGCATAACACCGGATGTATTGTTCCACCACCGCATTGTCTCTCTCTGCTGTGCAGTTCATGCTGGGATGAACCTCTGAGCTCAGTTCTTGTGTGGACCCAATGGATCTCCGGACCTCTCTCCAGAACTTGGCTGTAACCTGGACTCCGCGGTCTGAAATGATCCTCTTGGGCAATTCGTGCAGACGATAAATGTGTTTCACAAACATTTTCGCGAATTTCTTTGCGGACGGCAACCCTGAGCAAGCGATGAAGTGCGCCTGCTTGGAAACCAAGTCAATAATTGTCCAGATTACTCGGTTCCCACTGCTGTCTGGGAGTTCCACGATGAAGTCCATTGCGACCTCTTCCCATGGTCGGTTAAGGCTGGCCACTCGTTGTAGCAGTCCAAGGGACTTCTCCGGCAGTGGTTTCATCGTTGTGCAAGTAGCACAGCTTTTTACGTAATCTTCCACCACTGATTCCATCTTTGGCCACCAAAATTGACGCCTGGCGAGGTGGAGTTTTTAGGAATCTAAAGTGGCCTCCTAGTTCTGCTTCATGGCTTCGCTGTAGAACTTCCAGCCTCAACCCCGCGGGGACGTACAGTTTGGATCCCTTCCAGGCTAATCCATTTTCCATCGTTAGGATTTCCTGGTTATTGTTGAGCCACTGGTCTTTTGGGAGCGCCAAGTTAATAGCTGCCCTCAGCTTATCCTGGCTTCCATTACGGTCATACTGCGGTTTTCTCGACAAAACATCCCCCAACAAGTTTTTTAGTACTTGTTGGACCCCTGGGGTTTTTGTCTCTGTTGCAGGTTCTGGGCTCTTGGATTCAATCATCCCTGGCTGGCCCTTTTCCTCCAACGGTGGTAGCGGCTCAAACACAATCATCAATTTCCTACCACCGTCTTCCCACTTTATCGTAGGCTTCCACTCGTCAAGGCATGCAGGCCCCAAGATTATTCACTCGATCAAAGACTTTCTCGGCATCTAGAAATGTAAGCGCTGGTGGGATTTGATTATTCTTTCCCAAGTATTCCAGTATATTAACAATTTGTCTTACATTACTTCTCATTTGTCTCCCTTGTATAAAACCGGTTTGATCATTATGAATCAATTGCTGAATAACCAACATTAACCTATTCGCTAGGATTTTAGTGAACATTTTATAATCTGTGTTAAGTAATGATATAGGTCTGTAATTTTTTGGTTGAGTAAGATCTTGATCTTCTTTTGGTATCAGGGATATGAAGGCTGTCTTCCAAGATGGGGGTAACTTCCCTTCCCTTTGGATCTTATTGAATAGTTCCTTAAGAGGTTCTACCATTTCTAATTGTAAATTTTTGTAATAAGCCGCCGTTAGGGTTAGGTTTAGGTTTAAGGTTAGGGTTAGGTTTAGGATGCTGAGTGCTTGGGAATGCGCGGATTTGCCCTCCGCGATTATGTCATCGCGGTAGGGTCGCGTTTTTCCTTAGCGCTTCGAACGGCGCGAATTAGTCTTCGCGCTTATGTCTCCGCGGATAAGGGCTTCGCGGATTTGTGGTGGAACCGTTCCGGCAGGCCTGGGGCTGTTGACCTTATTGCTAAGGTCCCGCCCCGATTAGAAATGTATGCGTGTTGGTGAAATTTTAAATTATTCTTTTATTTTGGTTTTCTTTTTCTTTCTTTGTAAGCCGCCCGGAGTCCCCCGGGATTGGGCGGCCTAGAAATTTAACAAGTAAATAAATAAATAAATATTCGTAAATGTTTCACTTAGTAGCATAAATTCTGGGCTCAACTGTGGTCATAACTCGAGGACTCCCTGGATTGAGGTGTGAGTATTGCTGTGGGAACCCAGTTCTGGGTCCATTTTACAAATCCCACAGACGGACTTGTATTTCATCCAATAAATCAGGTTGAAGGAAGCCCCGTTGGTGGCAATTCCAGGCTCAGCGAAAGGTTTGGTCTCCGAGGGAGTCTAATGTAGATTGTGATCATCAATAATTTCGAGACTTGTCAGCCGAAATGGAAAAAGCGTTGTTCTCTCCTTGTCACGGGGGATTGATGGATTGCGCGCCCTCAATATTCCCTTTTACCGAGGACATCGATCCAGGGAGAGCCGTTCTGAGTCTTTCTTTCTTTTTTCTTTCTTTTTTTCATTTTTAAATGCTGAATGACATAACCCAAAAAATAAAATTAAAAATCAATCCAACGTGTTTGAAGTCTCTCCTTAAGCGAACCCTGGCCTTCAAACAAATTAGATTGTGGTAAGGAAACCTAAGACGGAGGATTTACTTCCGCGTGAAATAAATATATTTCACAGTGCAACGGAGGTAATTGGGAAAGATTTGTATCCTGTGTGAATTTGCATTTGTGGTTGGAAGCAACTAAGCCGTTCCAGAGCCGTTTTTTTAAAAAAATACTCTCTAATCGATAAAGTTAAGTGACTGTTTTAGTACGCGTGATTTTGTCCTCCATGTTTAAAGATAGTGATTGCGTGGGAATAGAATAGAATAGAATACAATAACAGAGTTGGAAGGGACCTTGGAGGTCTTCTAGTCCAACCCCCTGCCTAGGCAGGAAACCCTATACCGTTTCAGACAAATGGCTATCCAACATCTTCTTAAAGAGTTCCAGTGTTGGGGCATTCACAACTTCTGAAAGCAATTTCTGTTCCACTGATTAATTGTTCTCACTATCAGGAAATTCCTCCTCAGTTCTAAGTTGCTTCTCTCCTTGATTAGTTTCCACCCATTGCTTCTTGTTCTACCCTCAGGTGCCTTGGAGAATAGCTTGACTCCCTCTTCTTTGAGGCAGCCCCTGAGATATTGGAAGGCTGCTATCCTGTCTCCCCTGGTCCTTCTTTTCATTAAACTAGACATACCCAGTTCCTGCAACCGTTCTTCATGTGTTTAAGCCTCCAGTCCCCTAATCCTCTTTGTTGCTCTTCTCTGCACTCTTTCCAGAGTCTCCACATCTTTTCTACATCGTGGCGACCAAAACTGAATGTAGTATTCCAAGTGTGGCCTTACCAAGGCTTTATAAAGTGGTATTAACCCTTCATGGGATCTTGATTCTCTCCTTCTGTTTACGCAGCCTAGAACTGTGTTGGCTTTTTTGGCAGCTGCTGCACACGGCTGGCTCCTATTTAAACGGTTGTCCACCAGGACTCCAAGATCCCTTTCACGGTTACTACTATTGAGCAAGGTACCACCTATACTCTGTATCTGTGCATTTCGCTTTTCTTGCCTAAATGTAGAACCTTACTCTTTTCACCCTTGAATTTCATTTTGTGAGATAGTGCCCAATGTTCAAGTTTGTCCAGATCCTTCTGTATCTTAAGCCTGTCTTCTGGAGTGTCGGCTATTCCTGCCAGCTTGGTGTCATCTGCAAATTTGATGAGTTCCCCATTTATCCCCTCATCCAAATCATTGATGAAGATGTTGAAGAGTCCTGGGCCTAAAACAGAGCCTTGGGGTCCCCCACTGCAACTGTCCTTGACTTACAACCACAATGGAGCCCTCAATTTTTGTTGGTAAGCGAGACATTTGTTAAGTGAGTTTTGCCTCATTTTACGACCGTTCTTGCCACAGCTGTTAAGTGAATCACTGCTGTTGTGAAGTTGGTAACACAACGGTTAAGTGTGGTTGGTTTTCCCATTGATTTTGTTTGTCGCAAAAGGGGAATCACGTGACGCCGGGATGCTTCATACGTCATAAATATGAGGCCGTTGCCAAGGGTTAGAATTTTGATCCTGTGACCGTGGGGAAGCTAACAACGGTCGTAAGTGTGAAAAATAGTCATAAGTCGCTTTTTTTCAGTGTGGTCGTAACTTTGAATTATCAGTAAACAAACCGTTGTAAGTTGAGGAGTACCTGTATTTTTTAAAAGAAAGATAATGTAGTCCTCGGCTTAAAACAGTCCACTTAGTAACCGTTTGAACTTACAACGATGCTGAAAAAAGCGACTTATGACCATTTTTCACACTTACAACCGTTGCAGCATCCCCGCGCTCATGTGATCAAAATTTGGCTGCATGGAAATTGCTCCATATTTATGACGCGTCCCGAGGTCAGGTGAAGTTCGTTTAGCGACCTTCTGACAAGCCAAGTCAAGGGAGGAGGCGCGATTCACTTAACAACGGTGGGTCTAATTTAACAACGGCAGTGATTCTCTTCACAAATGGCGCAGGAAAAGCCGTTAAAATGGGACAAGCTCACCGCACACACGTTTCACTTAGCAACATACATTTTGGGCTCAATTGTGGTCGTAAGTCAAGGAGTATCTGGACAGTTTTCACAAGCAGGTGTGCTTCACTGACGCCAAGAAATGCGGTATAATAAACAGAATAACCTTTTGCTAACCCTGCGGATTCCTGACAATCAGTTAGCTGGTGAATTGAAAAGATAAGGACTATTATCTAATCTGTTCATTTGTTTAAAACCTTTATATAGCAGCCAAAATCTTAAGCAAACCTAGGTGGCTATCAAGGTTAAACTGAGTCAACATACAGGTAAAGCTAAAGGTTCCCCTGGCACATCTGTGCCAGTCGTTCCCGACTCTAGGGGGCGGTGCTCATCTCCGTTTCAAAGCCGAAGAGCCAGCGCTGTCCGAAGACGTCTCCGTGGCCATGTGGCCGGCATGACTCAACGCCGAAAGCCGTTCCCTTCCCACCAAAGGTGGTTCCTATTTTTCTACTTGCATTTTTTAACGTGCTTTCGAACTGCTAGGTTGGCAGAAGCTGGGACAAGTCACGGGGGCTCCCTCCGTTACGCGGCGCTCGGGATTCGAACCGCCGAACTGCCGACATTTCTGAACGACGAGCTCAGCGTCTTAGCCCCTGAGCCACCACGTCCCATGTAAAACGTATCAAACCATACTAAAGCTGTAAAAATAAACACATTTTAAAACTAAATGAAGGGTTAAGGAACCGCCATCCGAGTTCAATTTAATAAAAAGTCTAAAGCTCTTTTTTGGGAGCGTGTTTTTTAACCTGTACAGGTAGTCCTCGACGTACGACCACAATTGAGCCCAATATTTCTGTGGTTAAGTGAGACGGTTAAGTGGGTTTTGCCTGATTTTGTGACCTTTCTTGCCACGGTCCTTAAGTGAATCACTGAGGTTGTGCAGCCCGTAACGTGGTTGTGAAGTGAACTTGGCTTCCCCATTCATCTTGTTTGTCAGTGGGTCGCAAAAGGTGATCACATGACCCTGGAACACTGCAACCGTCATAAATATGAATCAATGGTGGAGCAAAGTCAGGTTCTACATTTAGGCAAGAAAAACGAAATGCACAGGGACAGTATAGGTGGTACCTGGCTCAATAGTAGTAACTGTGAGAGGGATCTTGGAGTCCTAGTGGACAAGCATTTAAATAGGAGCCAGCCGTGGGCAGCAGCTGCCAAAAAAGCCAACACAGTTCTAGGCTGCATCAACAGAGGGACAGAATCAAGATCACACGGTGTTAATACCACTTTATAAGGCCTTGGGAAGGCCACACTTGGAACACGGCATCCAGTTTTGGTCGCCACGATGTAGAAAAGACGTGGAGACTCTAGAAAGAGTGCAGAGAAGAGCAAGAAAGAGGATTAGGGGACTGGAGGCTAAAACAGATGAAGAACGGTTGCAGGAACTGGGCGTGTCTAGTTTAATGAAAAGAAGGACCAGGGGAGACATGATAGCAGTCTTCCAATATCTCAGGGGTTGCCACAAAGAAGAGGGAGTCAAGCTATTCTCCAAGGCACCTGAGTGTAGGACAAGAAGCAATGGGTGGAAACTAATCAAGGAGAGAAGCAACTTAGAACTAAGGAGGAATTTCCAGACAGGGAGGAGAATTACCGGTAATCAGAGGAACGACTTGCCTCCAGAAGTTGTGAATGCTCCAACGCTGGAGGTTTTTAAGAAGATGTTGGATAGCCATTTGTCTGAAGTGGTGTAGGGTTTCCTGCCTAAGCAGGGGGTTGGACTAGAAGACCTCCAAGGTCCCTTCCAGGTCTGTTATTCTGTTACTTTCTTCTGTTATTTTGCTTTCTGTTCTGTTCTGTTGTTTATTTTAGTATTGCTCTTCTCAACAGAGATAAAAGAGAAGAAGAGAAAATAGTGTGTCAGTGAAGGAGGAGAAAGAAATATATGAAGGTATTTGCAGATTATTTGGTTTTAATGGCTGAAAATCCCTTAGATGGAATAAATATATTAACGAACGAGTTGAAAGAATTTGGTGTGTTAGCTGGATATAGCAATAGCAATAGTTAGACTTATATACCGCTTCCTAGGGCTTTCAGCCCTCTCTAAGCGGTTTACAGAGTCAGCATATTGCCCCCAACAACAATCCGGGTCCTCATTTTACCCACCTCGGAAGGATGGAAGGCTGAGTCAACCCTGAGCCGGTGAGATTTGAACAGCCGAACTGCAGAACTGCAGTCAGCTGAAGTAGCCTGCAGTGCTGCATTTAACCACTGCGCCACCTCGGTTTTATTAATATAAAATTAATAAAAGAGGAAACTAAAGTATTAATAAAAATATGAGGACAACAGGAACTGATTTGAAAGATCATTCTCTAATATTTAAATTGCCTAATATTGAAAATACTCATCGATAGATTAGCTTTATAAAGGCTTTTATCCTTTCTGAAAGCTTTTCACAGCTATCAATTATTCTGGATTAAATTCCTACAGCTAAAACCAAGAAAACAGAAGGATTTTCTTCCAATGTGCGAAGTCCACAGGGAAGCCAGATTCACTTAACAACCGGGTTACTAAGGGAACAACTGCAGCGATTCACTTAACAACGATGGCAAGACAGGTTGTAAAATGGGGCCCAAACTCACTCCTCTCACTTAGCAACCAAAATTTGGGGCTCAATTGTGGTCGTAAGTCAAGGACTACCTGCAAAGAAACGGTTGTAAGTCGAGATCTATCTATAACGTGCAGAGTTCCAGAAGATTTATTTTTTTTCCTGGAAAAGCAAAAATAATGTTTGGTGATTTTTGGGTTAGTGTGACGTGCATTAAAAAAACAAGCAAAGGTGGGTTTTTTGGTGGTTATTTTGACTTTTTTTTTAAATGTAATTTTAAAACCATGGCGTTCACACACTCCGTTAAAAGGCATAATGCTGACTATATATTTAGCTTTGCATGCATTTGCAAGGATTGTATTTGCACAATATTGGAAAAATGAGAACGCTCCATTAGATGCGGATGTAATTCGGAAAATATTCACCTGGGCAGAGATGGATAGATTGACGTTAAAAATAAAGGACAAAGAAAGCACAGGATATGACTTAACATGGAATAGACTTTACCAGTGGTTAGCGATAAGAGGTAGAAATTAGATGAAAAAAGACTATGGCTATGGATGAATTAAGTGGGAAGGTGGTTTATAATTATACATATGCTAATATAATCAGCAGAATTACAAATAAGCTAATATAAAAGAGAAACCTAGTTAAGATTATTCCATGACACAATTATTATCGTGATATATGTCTATGTGTTAATATTTCGGATAGAATGTTTTGCATAGAATCTTTTTAGTATCTGTGTTTAATATTGCTTTCGGTTCTTCGGTTGCTTTCTTGTAAATGGTAAATACGTTTTATTTTCATTTCATTTCGTAGAATCACATATATACTGTGCATAACTGGGGCATATAACATTGAATAATAAACACAGCCCGCCCTCTTGTCAACAATACCCCCCAAAATACAAACCCAATACACCACTTCGGCCCACCATACACCCTTTCTTTCGCCCCCCCTCCAACTTTCGTTCTTCCCTCCAACGTTCCCCTCTATCCTACTTCCCTTCCCCCTCTATCACTCCTCTCTCCCAATACACTCCCTCCCTTCCTTCTCACCCTCCCTCCAATCCTTTCTCTCACCCTCTCTACCCCTCTTTCTTCTATCCCTCTACTCCTCCCTTCGGTGTATCTCTGCTGTCTATCAATATATTCAGCTTGTCTTATTTTGACACTAGAGTTAAAGAGCAACAGTATACAAGTGCAATCGTGTTATTTTAAAATCTAACATGTACTGTATTTCCCCCCTCCCCCCTAAGACCCCACCTCCCTTCCCTCCCCCCGACTTCCCAGAGCCTGTACACGGTATAGCTTTTTAACAAACACAGTCTAAAATTTGTTAAAACAAAGGAAATTAAAGGAAAAAAAAGAGAGAGTCAATAAGATCTCTACGTTGAACTCAGCTTCTTGCTGTTACTCAAACTTTAAACAATTTAACTTATTCCTAATCTTAAGCATAAGCTATCTGGAATTTCTTAGTCCCGTATTTATTTTGTGTATAGTCAATCCATTTTTTCCAGTCTCGTTTATATCTCTCATTTGAGTGGTCTTTAAGATATGCTGATATTTTAGCCAGATTTGTAACTTTCAATGCTTTCTTGTAAATGATATGCCCTGACAATAACACTGTATTCAAAATGTTTATGAAGAATAATAATAAAAAAGGCATAATGCTTGTAACATATAAGGCTATGGTGATGAGACATCAAGCATTTAAATTTGTCATTTTAAAAAACGTGCCGTTTTGTAACATCTGGACAGTTGGGGGTGGGTGGGTTCGCACCATTCTTCCGAGATTACGTTTGGCTCCGCGCTGCGGTAATTTCCCCCCCCCCCCAATCTATTTATTCACAGACGCATTAATGTAGTTAAATCGGTGCCAGTTATATTTATTTTACTCTTTGTTTTGCAGAGCATAAAACCAGCTGGTTCCTCAAAGTTTTGCTAGTGATCGGATGTTTGCCAAATCGTGGCTCAGAAGTTGCAGCCGAAAAGTCTGGGCTACTTCCTTGCACGCCTGGAGCTTGGCATAAACAGTGCACCTATAGCATTCCTCTGGGGCCGCTTACCTGAAATGCAAGTTTCTAGCCCTGGCCGCTTACCTGAAATGCAAGTTTCTAGCCCTCAAGACAAATTTGATACTTTCGGGAACAAAGGAAAAAAACCTCGGGGGGTTGTCAGTTTTTGATGTGGTTTTGTTTTCCTGCTGTAACTTCATACCTGCTCTTGCGAAAAAGAAACCACAAATAATGAGTCACATCTTACCTAACACACACACACACACACACACACACACACACACACACAATTAACAATTATCGATCAAAACCCCTCCAAAATCTCTTTTCTTTTCTTTTCTTTTCTTTCTTTCTTTCTTTCTTCCTTCCTTTCTTTATATATTTTCTTCTTCTTCTTTAAAATACATAATGCTTAATGAAGAGGCTACTGTCTGGATCCATTTATTCATACAAAGTATTAATAAGCTGATAATGAGAATAATATTAATACTAACAACCATAATTAAAATACCAGTAATTGCTTATTGATAATGAAATTCTTACATTGTGTGTGTGTGTGTGTGTGTGTGTTTTATTTGTGCTGATAAATAAATAAAGGGAGACTAGTATAGATCTATTTCAAGCTATTTAGCTCTTATCAGCTAGCCATACCCTTACTGGGATTTGAACCTGGGCTATATTGCATACTAGGCAGAGATCTTAACCATTAAGATATATATATATGTGTGTGTGTGTGTGTGTGTCTGTGTGTCTGTGTGTGTGTGTGTGTCTCTCTGTGTGTGTGTGTGTGTTATGTTTGTGCTGATAAATAAATGAAGGGAGACTAGTATAGATCTATTTCAAGCTATTTAGCTCTCATCAGCTAGCCATACCCTTGCTCTATTGCCTCTTAGGCAGATGTGTTAACCATTGAGCTACAGAGCTCAACTCCTTATCAGCCAGGCCAGGGTGAAAGGTATATATTTAAAGTCACAACCCCTGGTATGCCCAAATATGGGAGGAAGGTCACACTTCCATTCTCTGTCCTTCTGCTCGTCACAAGAGACCATCCAGACAGAAACCCAATATTTTTTACTGTTGCCTTTTTTTGCTACATTTGTTATGTTTGTGCTGATAAATAAATAAAGGGAGACTAGTATAGATCTATTTCAAGCTATTTAGCTCTCATCAGCTAGCCATACCCTTGCTGGGAATCGAACCTGTGCTCTATTGCCTCTTAGGCAGATGTGTTAACCATTGAGCTACAGAGCTCGACTCCTTATCAGCCAGGCCAGGGTGAAAGGTATACATCTGCCTAAGAGGCAATAGAGCACAGGTTCGATTCCCAGCAAGGGTATATATATACTGCCTAGTACCCCTTGTGGTATATGTTCTGTTAAGCTACAGCCTGTTGTGCCTTAAAATGGATTCTACTGTACTGCCGTAAAATGGCTTCTACTGTGCAGCGCAGTGGAATGGTAACGGCTTCACAGTACTCCACAAGGGGGCTCCCTCGAGTAAGGGGGAAAATCCAACCTTAGAAATTATGTTTGGTCAGAAAAATTTGCCCCTATCAATAAATACCTGGGCAATGCTGGGTTATCAGCTAACTTATCATACAAAACATACCCCCCCCAAAAAAATTAACATACAAAAAAAAATACAAAGGGAAGGGGAAAGTGTTGGGGAAAGGGCGGGGAAAAAAAGAGGAGGAATTGATTTTTGGCTCCCATTGGTTTGGTGGAATAAATCATTAACATCAACTTTTTACTTTTACGTAATACGTAGTTTAAACTAGCCATTTCTATAACGACACATCTATCTAATCCGTAAGACCCCAAATCAAAGTTTCATATATTTTTTTCCCCACCTCAAGCATAAAGTCCAGAAGAGGTTTCCGGATAGGAACATGAAATACCGGTAAGTGTTTAATTATTTTATTTTATTTTAATTATTTTTCTGTTTAAAACAACTTTATTAATGATATAATATACAAAAAAAAGCAAAAAGGAGAGAAATAGAGAAAGGGAAGAGGAAGGGGAAAACGGAGAGAAGAAAGAAAAGAAAGAAGAAAAGAAAGAAAGAAAAGGCATTCACTTCTGACTGCCTTCGATGAAGTAGAATTAGCTTTAACATCCAACCATAACTTTTAACTTTTACATAATAAATTTAAACTGTCCATTTCTATAACAACAAATCCATTTAATCCATAAAACCCCAAATCAAAGTTTCATATTTTCTTCCACCCCAAGCATAAAGTCCAGAAGAGGTTTCCACATTGAAACATGAAATAAGAGTTTAATTCTATTTTTTTGTTGAGAGTTTAAAGGACTTTGAGACTGTTAATCATTAACTTTGTTGGGAGATTTTGGGTTGGTTAACATATGCCTTCTGGTGCAATATTTCTAACTCAGTTATATGAATTTATAAGTTCTTCCTACAAGATTCTTAACAGCTGGCATGTATTTATGACGGTTATGGTGTCTGGAGGTCATTGCGACCTTCCGACATGCCAAGTCAATGAGGAAGCCAGATTCACTTAACGACCGCTTGTCCGAAATGTTTTAGGGTCTCCTGCTTGAGCAGAGGGTTGGACTGGAAGACCTCCAAGGTCCCTTCCAACTCTGTAGTTCTTGTTATTCTGTTAACCATGTTACTAAGTTGGCAAACTGCAATGATTCACTTAACAACGTGGCAAGAAAGGTTGTAAAATGGGATAAAACCAGGGGAGAGTTCCTGCCAGTTCTAACCTCTTCTATAGAAGAGGTTCCACAAATCTACCGTGCCGTTTAGAACCGGTTCCAGCTCCCTCCCGCCGCCCGTCCCCACATCATCAAGATGAAGAGCGAGAGGAGGAATTCTGGGAGTTGAAGTCCATAAGTCTTAAAGCTGTCAAGTTTAAACACCCCTGGGGGTTTTTTTCTCTAAAGGGTTAGGGGTGCAAGTGTTTGTAACTTAACAGCTTTAAGACTTGCGTGCGTCAATGCCAGAGTTCCTGAGCCAACAGGACTGGAGGAGGAATTCTGGGAGTTGAAGTCCACAAGTCTTAAAGCTGTCAAGTTTAAACACCCCTGGGGTTTTAAAGGGTTAGGGTGCAAGGGTCTTGTAACTTGACAGCTTTAAGACTTGCACACTTCAATGCCAGAGTTCCTGAGCCAACAGGACTGGAGGAAGAATTCTGGGAGTTGAAGTCTACAAGTCTTAAAGCTGCCAACTTTGAACACCCCTAGGGGTTTTTTTCCTAAAGGGTTAGGGGTGCAAGGGTCTTGTAACTTGACAGCTTTAAGACTTGCGTGCTTCAAATGCCAGAGTTTCTGAGCCAACATTTTGGTTGCTAAGCAAGAGTGTTGTTAAGTGAGTTTCACCACATTTTATAGGTTGGCCACGCCCACCCAGTGACATGGCTGGCAAGCCGCTCCCACCCGGTCACATGGCTGGCAAACCACTCCACCCGGTCACATGGCCAGCAAGCCACTCCCACCCAGTCACATGGCCAGCAAGCCACTCCCACAAAGCAGGCCACACCTACAGAAGAGGTTCTAAAAAAAATTTGAAACCCACCGTTTTGCTTAGCAAGGGAAGTTTTGGGCTCAATTATGGTCATAAGTCGAGGACTACCTGTAGCCTGCCAACATCTCTAGCCACCTGCTGAGCAACCTACTACTACCTTACTACATCTATGTAGTCATTGCCAAAAAAAACAAAACACCTACATTTCCCTTCACCACAAGATCCTGGGTGGATCACTCAAATTTCCTAATAATTCCCTCTTTTTCCATTCTTTTGATCAGGTGTTTGTTTATTATATTTGTTTATTATGTTTGTTTATTATAGGTGGATTTCCCCCCCCCCAATCTTCCTCCCTGGTGCTCAACAATCCATTTTTAAACCGACATCTACCCCCAACCAGGGAAAGAAACCTTTCAAATAAAGATTTAAGGGAGAAACACCCAGCAAAACGGTTCACCAAGCCAGGTTACTTTTAAACACCATACTTTGGAGTTGTGTGAATGCAGCTGCAGAGTGTGTGACCCCTGGGTGCCAAGGTAGCTCCATTAATCCAGGAGGACAGAATATAACCTGGTTAAATTACGGCATTCCTGGATAGTCAGTTGCATTCACACCCTGCCTTTCCCCCAGGGGGAAAAGAGAGAGCGGGGTGGGGGTGGGGGGGGGGGCGAGAGAAGCAAAACCAGTTTGGTCACTCCAGCTGCATTCACACAACCTCCCAGGTCACAGGCATTTGACACAACAGGGGTGTGTGTGTGTGTGTGTTAGTGCCCAAGGGAACCCCCATGTCTCACCCTGAAAGGGGGGTTACCTTATCTAGGTTAACCCTCCCCCCCTACCCCGCATCCCCTCTTCTGCCCCGGCATTCAACCCCAAGCAAAGGAAACTAACAAGGGTCAGCTAGAGGACTAGGGGAGAGGCAAGGGAAGAAGGGAAGGGAAAGGAGAGGGGGAAGAAAGAAAGAAGGAAGGAGGGAGGGAGGGAGAAAAGAAGGAAGGAAGGAAGGAACGAGGGAGAAGGAAGGAAAGGAGGAAGGGAGGAAAGAAGGGGGGAGGAAAGAAGGAAGGAGGAAGGGAGGAAGGAGGGAGGAAAAGGAAGGAGGGAGGGAGGAAGGAAAGAAGACAAGAAAGAAGGGAGGGAGGGAGGATGGAGGGAGGAAAGAAGGAAGGAGGGAGGGAAAAGGAAGGAGGGAGGGATGGAGGAAAGAAGGAAGGAAAGAGGGAGGGAGGAAGGAGGGAGGAAAAATAAGGAGGGAGGGAGGAAAGAAGACAAGAAAGAAGGGAGGGAGGAAGGAGGGAGGGAGGGAGGAAAGAAGGAAGGAAGGAGGGAGAAGGAAGGAGGGAGGGATGGAGGAAAGAAGGAAAGAAAGGGAGGGAGGAAGGAGGGAGGGAGAAAAAGTAAGGAGGGAGGGAGGAAAGAAGACAAGAAAGAAGGGAGGGAGGAAGGAGGGAGGAAAGAAGGAAAGAAGGAAAGAAAGAGGGAGGGAGGAGGGAGGGAGGAAAAGGAAGGAGGGAGGAAAAAAGGAAGGAAGGAAAGCATCGCAGAATGTATATTTCAACCTTTTATACGGAAAAACAAATATGTAAAAATGATAAAGATAAATAAGGACAAAAACGATGTGAATGTATACCTGTATATAGAGATTTTTTTTTAAATAAAACGTCTTAAAAATAAAAAGAAAAGTCGGCAGTTCGAATCCCTAGCGCAGGTCCTCTGCGTAAGCGGGGTGGGTGGGTGTTGGACTAGATGACCTCCAAGGTCCCTTCCAACTCTGTTACTGTTTGTAAAAAAAATAAAATAAAAAGGACCAGCTGCGGGACCAGCTGTCTCTCCCCGGCCAGATTTAGCCCCGGGGATCCCCCAGATCCCCGGAAAGCGAGGCAACGGAGCGGAGATCTAGAGGCAGCCGACTAAATCGGGTCCGCTGGGGAGGAAACGCGGCTCTTCTTCCACTTCGCCGCGGCGGCGCCCGCGGGCGCATCCCTCGCTCGCGGCGTCCGAAGGGTTAAGAAGGGCCGGGCCGGGCGGGGGTTGGAGGTGGCCGGCTAGGGCGTTGGGCCGGGCCCGGCCCCGCCCTTTCCCTCGGCCAGGGGAGGAGAGCCAGCCGGCCAAGCCGCCGGCCCTGCAGAGCCGGCTGGAGAGAGCCGCACTTGCACGCCGAAGCGGAGCCGCAACTGCGCCTCCGCCGCGCATCCTGCAGCGCCCAGCCGCCATGAGCTCCTGGTGAGTGGCCCCGCGGGGATCCGGGGCCCCTGGAGGGGAGGTGGGTAGGGGGCTTCCAAGGCCGGGACCCTCGGGGGCTCCTCTAGGGGGTCCAGTCCGGGAAGGCGGTTCCTCCGGGGCTGGGGGAAAGCTTGGGGGTCCCTGGATGCCGACAACGCCCCGAGGGTTTGGTGCCAGCGCTTTGCCCGGGACTGGGGAAGGGTCGCCAAAGGGGGGAAAGAGGGGTCGTCCCCCCTTTTTTTCATTCTGGAGGAAGATGCTCGTCCGGACGGTCCTTAGCCTCGTTTCTTTCTTTCTTTCTTTCTTTCTTTCTTTCTTTCTTTCTTTCTTTCTTTCTTTCTTTCTTTCTTTCTTTCCCATTGTCTCTCTTTTTCCTTCCACCCTCCCTCCTCTTTCCCTTTCTTTTCTTCCTTTTCTGCCTTCCTTCCTTCTCCCCCTCCCTCCCTTTTCCGAATTCCTCCCTGCCTTCCTTTCCCTCTCTCTCTTTCTCTTTCTCTCTCCACCTGTCTTTCTTCCCTTCCTTCCTTCCCTTCCTCCTCCCTCTCCCCCTTCCTTCCTTCCTTTTCTGAATTCCTCCCTGCCTTCCTTTCCCCCACTCTTTCTCTCTCCTAGGCAGGGGATTGGATTAGAAGACCTCCAAGGTCCCTTCCAACTCTGTTATTCTGTTATTCTCTTTCTCTCCCCCTGCCTTTCCTTCCTTCCTCCCTCTCTCCCTTCCTTCCTTTTCTGAATTCCTCCCTGCCTTCCCCCCCCCTCCCACTTTCTCTCTGTCTCTTTGTTTCCCCTAGGCAGGGGATTGGACTAGAAGACCTCGAAGGTCCCTTCCAACTCTATTATTCTCTTTCTGTCCCTCTGTCCTTTTTTCCTTCCTTCTCCCCATTCTCCCCCTCCTCCCTCCTTGCTTCCCTCCCTTTCTTTTCTTCCTCCCTCCCACCATAGGTGAGAGTCGCCTCTGTTTGCAATAGAAAGGGGGGGGGGGAGATGGAGAAATTTAAATGTAGGGCTTTGAGCTGGAATTCTCTTCTGAAACTTCTGACCTGGGGGGAAAAGCCTGAAAGAGAGGCGGTTTGGCTGTGTTCATACAACACCTTCCCATTAATCCCTTTCCTGGGTTTGTAAAAAGATGGGGATGAGATCAGGAGAAGTTAAGTAGACCGGCCGATTCCCACAAGGGGTTAAAAGTAAAATCAAACTTATCCTGGTTAATCTGGAGGACGCTCAGGTTGTGTGAATGGATGTCCCAGAATCTTTCTTTTTAAAACAGACCGGGAGAAAGGCTGAAATTTTGCTTTGATCCCTAGCGAAACCCTTTCTATTTAATTCAAAGTACCCCTAATTTCAACTTTTTAATCCCTTGCGGTACTTCACACGGCTAAAGTGGGGAACGGTCCATTCAAATCGCTACTTCCTGGGGCGGGGGATTCGGCAAATCCTTGCATCCCTTTCTAAGCCAGTGTTTCTCAACCTTGGTGGACTTTAAGTCTTGTGGACTTCAACTCCCAGAATCCCCCAGCCAGCAGAGCTGGCTGGGGAATTCTGGGAGTTGAAGTCCACAAGACTTAAAGTCCACCAAGGTTGAGAAACGCTGCTCTAAGCCATGATTGACAACTGACTCATAGCCACTTGATTTAACCCTGAAGGAATCACGGCTTGCTGGCTTTGCAAAGGAACCCAAGCCATCAAGAGGGTTGAAGTGCCACAAAACCCCGGATTCACACATGACACAGAACAAGCTATGATGCTCCTTAATGAGACGCAGAGACTTTCTGTTCCTTTTCTCTTAAGTTTCGGCTTTGAGAAGGCGGCTTGTGTACAATGCAACCTTGTGTAAAAGGATAGGAAGAGGATTTCTGTCTGTTTTGCGTCCAGTTGTTTAAACAAATATTTTGCAATTTCTGAAACAAACGTAAGAGATTATCAATGCATTTTCATGGCATCGGTGAGGGTTGAAATCAGTATTTCTCAAGGTGAGCACCTTTAAGACAGGGGGACTTCAACTCCCAGAATTCCCCAGCCAGCCAGAATTCTGGGAGTTGAAGTCCTCCTGTCTTACAGCTGCTCACCTTGAGAAATACTGATTTGTATATTTCCTTGTTTTATTAAATTTATTTGCCACCCATCTCACCAAAAAGTGACTCTTTAAGTCGTCTCTGCAGTGTGTGTATGTGTGTGTGTATGGATATGTGTGTGTGTGTGTGTGTACATACATACATACCACGATCACCACGATCCAGACCTTCCGCGCAGCCCTCAAGACCTGGCTCTCCCAGCAGGCCTGGGGATAGGCTTCCAATTACCCGCCCGAGTGTTTGATTGCTGAATGAAAGTTGTGTTTTATTATTTTTCTTTTGTTCACAAAGTGTTTGTTTTGACCTTGCACTTCCCCTCCCCTGTGGTTGTAAGCCGCCCTGAGTCCCCTCAGGGAAAAGGGCGGCATATAAATCCCAATAAACCTCTAAACCTCTAAACATACATACATATACACATATATACATACACACAGACATGTATATGTGTATGTATATGTGTATGTGTAAGTATGTGTATATGCATACGTGTGTATGTATATGTATGTATGTGTATGTATATGTATGTATGTGTATGTATGTATGTACACACATGTATATACACATACATGCATACATACATACACATATACATACATATACATATACACACATACATACATATGCATATATACGGAATCTACGAAAACAAATACATATACACATACATACATACACACATGTATATGTGTATGTATGTATATGTGTATATGTATGTATGTGTATATGCATATGTATGTACACACATGTATATACACATACATGCACATACATACACATACATGCATACATACACACACATGTATATACATATACATATACATATTTATCAGCACAAATAAAAAAACACAAATATAACAAAGGCAACAGTAAAAATGTTCGGTTTCTGTCGTGATGGACTCTTGTGATGAGCCGAAGGACAGATGATGGAAGCAGTTAGCTTCCTCCCATAATTGGGGCTTACCAGGGGTTGTAAAAAATAAAAAAAAAATCTAATATATACATATACACACATACATACATGTACATATAGCAATAGCAATAGCAGTAGACTTATATACCGCTTCATAGGCCTTTCAGCCCTCTCTAAGCGGTTTACAGAGTCAGTATATCGCCCCCAACAACAATCCGGGTCCTCATTTTACCCACCTCGGAAGGATGGAAGGCTGAGTCAACCCTGAGCCGGTGAGATTTGAACCGCTGAACTGCTGATTTAGCAGTAGCCTGCAGTGCTGCATTTAACCACTGCGCCACCTCGGCTCTAGGTATATATACGGAATCTACGAAAACAAATACATACATATATATATACATATACATACGTTCATATATACATACATATATACATACATATATAAATATATATTTATATACACACAAACATAGATATATACATACATACATATACATATATACATACATATACATACATACATATATAGATATGCATACATACATATACATACATACATACATATACATACATAATACATACATATATACATACATACATATTTGTATAATCTGTGGATGTAACAGAGAAGTACAGGAAGTCCTCGTGTTACGACTACACTGGACCCTGAAATTTCTGACGCTAAGTAGGACAGTTGTTAAGTGGGTTTTCCCCCCTTTTACAACCTTTCTTGCCACCCTCGTTAAGTGAATCGCTGCAATTGTTAAATCAGTAACCCGGTCGTTAAGTGAATCTGGTTTCTCCTTGACTTGATTTGCGAGAAGGTCGTAAAAGGGGATCCCCTGACCCCCCGTGACACAACGGACTGTCATAAGTATGAGTCAGTTGTCAAGGGTCTGAATTTTGATGACGTGGGAGGCTGCGATGGTCGTAAGTATGAAAAATGGTCATAAGTCACTAATTTCAGTGCTGTTGTAACTTTGAGCGTTGACTAAATGAACTGTCGTAAGTTGAGGACTGTCTCTACCAGCAGGGAAAGCAATTCCTAGGGCTTCTTTAGAAATATGGATCCGAAGGATATAATTTAATGCAATTATGATGCCTGTCTGTAAACAGAAATAATGCAATTTCCAAAATTTGATAACTGGAATTTGCAAAGATAATGACTTGTATCAAATCTAAAGAAATGGCTGCTGTACCAAAGAAGCAAAACTTCTTTGACCTCAAACCCAGGTGAAAGTAATAAAAGTCCAGGAGGATTTTAATTGCAGGTAGCCTTCAGTTTATGACCCCCAATTGCCCCCCCCCCAAAAAAAATTTCCATGGCTAAACGCGAAACCTTTGTTAAAGTGAATTTTGCCCCATTTTACAACCTTTCGCGCCACCATCGTTCGGTGAATCACTGCGGCCGTTACGTTAGTAACCCGGTCGTTAAGTGAATCTGGCTTCCCCCGTGGACTTGGCTCGCCAGAAAAACTCACAAGGGGACCCCGTGACCCCAGGACATTGTGGCCATCGTAAATGTGAACCAGTTGCTGGTTTTTATCCCGTGGGGATGCTAGCAAACGTTGCTGTTGTGACTTTGAGTGGTCCCTAACCAACGGCTGTAAGTTGAGGACCACCTGTATATATCTGAATTTCAGGCCCAAAATAACACAACAGATGTTTTGTGCATTTGAAGAAGCACCAAGCTTTTAAATTTATCAGGGTAGAAAGAGGCGGAAGCATGAAACGAAAGTTAAATTGTGTGGTTTAAGGGGGAAATGTTTTTCACACAATTTCCCAAACACGGAGGGGTTGTTTTTTCCCCCCTCCCTCCCTTAAACCACACAATTTAACTTTCGTTTCACGCTGCATCTCCTTATTTCCTGATGCAGGTAGGCCTCGACTTACAACCGTCCCCTTTAGTGACCGTTTGAACAATGGCACTGGAAAAAAAAAGTGACTTATCACTGTTTTTCACTCTTAACAACCGTTGCACCTGATCGAAATTCAGACGCTTTTCAACGGACTCCTATTTACGACAGTCGCAGTATCGCACGCATGTGTGTGTGTGTAAAACGTGATTCCCCTCTTGCGACTTTCCGACAAGCAAAATGGATGGGGAAGCCAGATTCACTTAACGACCGGGTTACTAAGTTAACTGCCGGGATTCAACTCGGCCACCGTGGGAAGGACGGTCGTACAATTGGAGCAAAGCTCCCTTCGCTGTCTCGCTTAGCAAACGGAAATGTGGGGGGGGGCGCTCTCCATTTTGGTCATAAGTCGAGGACTTGCCGTAACAGGCGGTCAAACCTCTCGGTGCAGTTTAAACGGACGGAAAAGTGAAACTAAGGCAATGTTCTTAAGTGATATGAGTGTGTTTGATGCTCTTTATCTGGATTTTGGTGACCTTTGACTGTTTACCTAAATCTTTCCTCTCGGTGTAATTTCTGGGGTATTTATTTCTCTGGGTCGGTGGTCTTTTAACTGTAGGAAACCCCTCAATCCCCGAAATGTTTCGGAGGGCAAAGAGTGGATTTTATACGGTCGCAGCTGGGGGAAAAAATTGAGATGTGGCCGTTGGTGGTTTTGAACTCTTGAAAGTACACCGGTTTCAATCAACGATAAGATGAGGTGGCTGAATCGGAGCCAAATTAGCTGCAGCATCTGCTTGCCAGAGGATGGGGCAACTTTATACAGTTGTGCAAAAGCTGGGAGCGCCTCTGGCCATGTGCAGAGTGGGGCGTCCCTCCCCGCTTGGTATGACTTTTTGCATTCCACCAATATCTCTTATCTACATTTATTGGCGGTTTTGCCAGAGGAATTTGCCTCGTAGGCGAGAACAGCGCTGAGTCGGCAAACTACCCTTGGATTAACCAGGGTGGATTCCAGACACGGGTTTGTCTGAGGACCATTCAGGGTCTCCGTTAGCCGGCATCGCCCAACTTGGTGGTTTTACGAAGCTTGGGCTTCTTCTGAATTCAAACGAGGCGCTGGCCTTCCGGCCAAAGTTGTGGTAAATATTGTTCTAGATGTAGGTAGAATATGGGACTCAGCCATGATCTAATCTTCTAGAACAGAGGTCTCCAAACTTGGATGCTTTAAGACTCGTGGAGTTCAACTCCCAGGATTCCTCAGCTGGCTGGAAGTCCACAAGTTTGGAGACCCTGCCCTGTTCTAGATGGTCAACCTCAAGTTTTAACCTGGTTGCGATTTATCGCCGCATTTTGGTCCCCGTTAAGAGATGTCGGCCAGCAGAAACGAAGTTATTCCTGTCTTCTGGAATGGACAGAACAATATTATCTAATATTTTGGCAGAATATCTAATGTTCTGTATTAGGGCAGAATAACTGAGCTTGGAATGGACCTTGGAGGTCTTCTAGTCCAACCCCCTGCCCAGGCAGGAGACCCTCTAGCGTTCCAGACAGATGGCTATCCAACATCTTCTTAAAGACTTCCAGTGTTGGGGCATTCACAACTTCTGGAGGCAACTTCTGTTCCACTGGTGAATTGTCCTCACTGTTAGGAAGTGTAGTTCCAGATTGCTTCTCTCCTTGATGAGTTTCCATCTGTTGCCTCTTCTCTTGCCTCTGGGTGGTTTGGAGAAAAGATGGACCACCCCTCTTCTTTGGGGCAACCCCTCAGATATTGGTAATTGAGCTGGAAGGGACCTTGGAGATCTTCTAATCCAGCCCCTTGCTTAAGCAGGAGAACCTCTACAATCTGAGACAAGTGACCGTCCAATCTCTTTTTAGAAATCTACAGGGTTGGAGCACCCACGACTTCTGGTGTCAAGTCATTCCACTGGTTAATTGTTCTCACTGTCAGGAAATTCCTCCTCAGTTCTGAGTTGCTTCTCTCCTTGATTAGTTTCCACCCATTGCTTCTTGTTCTGCCCTCAGGTGCCTTGGAGAATAGTTTGACTCCCTCTTCTTTGGGGCAGCCCCTGAGATATTGGAAGGCTGCTATCATGTCTCCCCTAGTCCTTCTTTTCATTAAGATAGACATACCAGATTTCTCCTTAATTCTAGGCTTCATCTTCTTTAATGATCTATCTATCCATTGCTTCTTGTCCTGACCTCAAGTCTTCAGAGAATAAGTTGACACCCCCCCTCTTCTCCTGCGGCAGCCCCTCAAATATTGGAAGATGCTATCATGTCACACCAAGTCTTCTCTTCATTGTTAGATTAGACATAACCCATGTTCCCTCCATCGTTCATCCTATATTTAACCTCCAGACTCCTGATTATCTTCGTTGCTCTTCTCTGCACTCTTTCTAGAGTCCACCATTTCTCCCTCTGTTTGCCCAGGGAACAATTCGTGCCTATTTCTGCCCCCTCCCTTATGCTCTAGGCCAGGGATACAGAATACAGAGTAACAGAGCTGAAAGGGACCTTGGAGGTCTTCTAGTCCAACCCCCTGTTCCAGACAAATGGCTATCCAACATCTTCTTAAAGACTTCCAGTGTTGGGACATTCACAACTTCTGGAGGCAACTTCTGTTCCACTGATTAATTGTTCTCACTGTCAGGAAGTTTCTCCTCAGTTCTAAGTTGCTTCTCTCCTTGATTAGTTTCCACCCATCGCTTCTTGTTCTACCCTCAGGTGCCTTGGAAAATAGCTTGTAACTCTTCCTGGGGCAGCCTCTCAAATAGAATAGAATAGAATAACACGGTTGGAAGGAACCTTGGAGGTCTTCTAGTCCAACTCCTGCTCAGGCAGGAGACCCTACACCACTTCAGGCAAATGGTTATCCAACCTCTTCTTAAAAGCGGCCAGTGTTGAAGCACCCACAACTTCTGGAGGCCAGTTGTTCCACTGGCTAATTGTTCTCACTGTTAGGAAGTTTCTCCTTAGTTCTAGGTTGCATCTCTCCTGGATTCATGGCTTGTTGTCCTGACTTCTGGGGCTTTGGAGAATAAGCAGAAATTTCTTCCTGGCAGAAAATTTCCCCTTAAGTTTCTCTTTAAGTTGCTTCTCTCCTTGACTCTTTTTAAAGACCGCAGATCTTCAGCTCACCCTTTCTAAACCTGGTTTGATGTCACCAAGGTCTCTTCCGGGTTTGGTATGAGTAGGAAGCATCGTGCTGAAGGTTGAATGTCGTTTGTGGGTTTCTGTGGGGTTTCCCCCCCGGATTGAATGGAAGCGGATACTTTTTGGGGGCCAAGCGTAATTAGGTACCTGAGGAATTTGTCTCTGGCATCCTAAGAGAGTCTCGCGAAGGTTGGGAGAAGTGAAAAGGCCACTGTGGGCCTCCCGTGTTTAAGGCCTGCGGTGGACAAGGCTGGCTCTGTTTTGACTTCCCTCCAAAGTGTAAGGAGCAAATAGCAACGGAGATTGCTGGAGATGTTTATGAGAAGGAGCCAAGTCAGTGGAAGGGTCAGCTCTGGCCCAAGAAATATCTGGCCCGGCTTTGCTTCCCACATTGGCCAACTTGAAGTGGACAACAAGGCCACAAAGAGGGTATGAGGGTAAGAGTGGACTTGGTGGTATTGACCAACCGTTGGAAATCAAAGGCCAAATTCTTCTTCTTCTTCTTCTTCTTCTTCTTCTTCTTCTTCTTCTTCTTCTTCTTCTTCTTCTTCTTCTTCTTCTTCTTCTTCTTCTCTCCTCCTCCTCCTCCTCCTCCTCCTCCTCCTCCTTCTTCTTCTTCTTCTTCTTCCTCATCATCATCCATCTCCTCCTCCTCTTCTTGTTCTTCATCTCCACCTCCTTCTCTTCTTCTTCTCTTTCTCCTTCTCCACCTCCTCTTCTTCTTCATTTTCGTCTTCATCTTCTCCTTCACCTCCTCTACCTCCTCCTCCTCTTCTCTTTCTCCTTCTCCTACACCTCCTCCTCTTCTTGTTGTTCTTTGTCTTCTTCTCCTCCTCCTCCCCTCCCCCTCCTCCCCCTCTTTTTCTTCTCCTCCTCCTTCTCTTTTTCTTCTTCTTTTTCCTCCTTCTCCTTCTCCACCTCCTCCTCCTCTTCTTGTTCTTCATCTTTGTCTTCATCTTCTCCTCCTTCTCTCCTCCTCCTCCTCTTCTTCTTCTTCCTCATCCATCTTCTCCTCCTCTTCTTGTTCTTCTCCGTCTTCTCTTCTTCCCCTCTTTTTCTTCTTCTCCTCCTCCTTCTCTTTTCCTTCTTCTTTTTCCTCCTTCTCCACCTCCTCCACCTCCTCTTGTTCTTCATTTTCGTCTTCATCTTCTCCTCCTCCTCCTCTTCTTCTTTGTCTTTGTCTCCTCCTCCTCCTCCTCTTCTTCTCTTTTTCTTTCTCCTCCTCCTTCTCTTGTTCTTCGTCTCCTCCTCTTCTTCTTTCCTTCTTCTTTCCTCTTTTTCCTCCTGCTCTTCCTCTTTCTCCTCCTTCTCCACTTCCTCTGCCTTGTATTCTCTGACCTTTTCCTCTTTTTGTATATGTATAAGGTATGAAATCCGACAAGAGCCCCTTCCAGGTGAGCAAGCCACTTTTCTGTGGCCTTTGTTTGTGGTTGAAGATCCGTTCAATGCCAATTCTTTCTCTTACGGTCTCGTTTCTGATTTTATCACTTCTGGTCACTCCACCAGCATCCCTCAAACATCTCATCTCCTTGGTGACTAATGTTCATTTATGTTTTGTTGTAAGTGTCCATGTTTGGACCCTGGTAACAAAGCCACAAAGAGACAAATATACTTTGTAAGAGATGTTTCTTGCTGCTGATCACTTTATGTTCTGAGAGTGTGGTTGTCATTGTTCCAATATTTGCTTTGACAAACTGTAACTTACCATATTTTTCAGAGTATAAGACGCTCTGAAGTATAAGACACACCTAGCTTTTGGGGAGGAAAACAAGGGGGGAGAATCTGCCTCCCAGCAGTTTGCTTCCTCGCACCAAACAGCACAGACGATATACACTGTTTGTGGTGTTACATTTCAGACTATACTTGTACAGATGCTGTTAAAATTGATGTGGCTTTCTGGAAGTATACGTTATTCCCTGCTATTTAAAAGAAGATACAATAGCACTGGGCCTCTTCAGATCAAGCATTTGTTTTAAAAAGCTTCTTCATTTTGTTAAGTTGTCTAGAACAATAATAAAGCAGCCTTTACAAAATAAATCTAATAATTTGAACATTCTCTAGGCATTTATAGTTATTGACTTGCCTCCTTGCAGCAAACAGCAAACAGCTTGTTTCAGTTTAGCTTGATTAGCACAAGAAAAAGAATCTGCCTCCTCGCAATTTGCCTCCTTGCAGCAAACAGCCAACAGCCGCTTTCCGTTTCAGAAGAGCATTCGGAGACTTCAGCTTGTCCAGAATGCAGCCGCGCGAGCGATTGTGGGTGCACCTCGGTACACCCACGTTACACCTATCCTACGCGAGCTGCACTGGCTGCCTATTGGACTCCGGACGCGCTTCAAGGTGCTAGTCGTTACTTTTAAAGCCCTACATGGTATTGGACCTGGGTACTTGAGAGACCGCCTCCTGCCAATCACCTCCCAAAGACCCATTAGATCCCACAGATTAGGCCTCCTCCAGATTCCATCAATTAGCCAGTGTCGACTGTCGACCCCCCGGAGGAGGGCCTTCTCTGTGGCTGCTCCGGCCCTCTGGAACGATCTCCCCGTGGAGATTCGGACCCTCGCCACCCTTCAGGCTTTCCGCAAAGCCGTTAAAACCTGGCTGTTCCGGCACGCCTGGGGCTCCCAGCCCCACTCGAATTGTTGTGACTGTTGATGAGTTTTTAATTTGTTTTTCGTATTTGTCTTGTCTTCTTGTTTTTTGTACTTCCCCTTTTCCCTATTTAGTTTGTTAGCCGCCCTGAGTCCCCTCGGGGAATAGGGCGGCATACAAGTTTAATAAAACTAAAGAAACTAAACTAAACAGTTTAAGCAGGGGCCTCCCGACGATCAGCTGTTTCAGGCTGCAGGGATTGCTATATCTTATTGCGGCCCCCGCAAGCCCAATTTTCTCCCTTTGCTGCAAGGAGGTAAATTTCTGGGAGGCAGAGGCCAAAGGGTGGGGGCCGCTGGGTGGGTGGGGCTAGATTCGGTGTATAAGACACACACCAATTTTCACCCTCTTTTAGGGGGTGGTGGAAGGTGCGTCTTATACTCCGGAAAATACGGTATGTTAAGCAAACGGCTCAGTGTGTTTTTAATCCCTCAATGCAATGAGAGGCATCTTCTTCCCTCTCGATTTATTTCACTTGTTCTAAGAGACAGCTAAACCGCTGGTGAGCCATGCTAGTTGAGGTGGCACAGTGGTTAGGGTGCAGTACAGCAGGCCACTTCAGCTGACTGCTATCTGCAGTTCGGCGGTTCAAATCTCACCGGCTCAAGGTTGACTCAGCCTTCCATCCTTCCGAGGTGGGTGAAATGAGGACCCAGACTGTGGGGGGCGATATGCTGACTCTGTAAACTGCTTAGAGAGGGCTGAAAGCTCTATGAAGCGGTATATAAGTCTAACTGCTATTGCTATTTTCTTTATGCTCTGTAGAAATATAAAAATCTACCGTATCCCTTGTCCATTTCTTGCTCTGAGGGTCTTAAAGACAGGCACGAATTGACTTATTTTCTTTCTTATCCACTCCTTGTGTCGTTTATAAGATTTCCAAAGCCCTTTTTCAACCTCTAGCTGCCCTACAGGGAGTCCTTGACATACGACCGTTCATTTAGTGACTGTTGAAAGTTACCACATCAGTGAAAAAAGTTTTTCACGCAACCTTTGCAGCATTTCCATGGTCACCTGATGAAAATGCAGGCGCTTGGCAACTGACTCATATTTATGACGGTTGCAGAGTCCCTGGGGAGGGGTGGGGTGTCACGTGATTCTCTTTTGCGACCTTCCCCCAAGCAAAGTCACTAGATCAGTGTTTCTCAACCTTGGCAACTTGAAGATGTCTGGACTTCAACTCCCCAAATTCCCCAGCCAGCAAACGCTGCAGGATAAACCTGCAGGACATTTGCAGAGAGAAACTCAGATAAGGTGCCCATAAGTGTAACACCAATCTCAAAGGTTGTAAAATAGTGTAATAAAATACTTTAATTAGTTCTGGGTCAGTCTGCTTAATCTAATTGTTATAAAGGTAACAAAGAGATTCAAGGAAATAATTCGAAGGGAAGCACCTAGAACACTGTTTCTCAACCTTGGCCACTTGAAGATGTCCGGACTTCAATTCCCAGAATTTCCCAGCAGTGGTTAGGACAGTGTTTCTCAACCTTGTCAACTTGAAGATGTCCGGACTTCAACTCCCAGAGTTCCCCAGCCAGCATTCGCTGGCTGGGGAACTCTGGGAGTTGAAGTCCAGACATCTTCAAGTTGACAAGGTTGAGAAACACTGCACTAGATAAACCGGACTCACCTAACGACCATCTTACAAACTTAACCGTTGCAATGTTTCACTTAACAACCGCAGTAAGAAAGATTGTAGAATGGGGCAAAACTCAGTTAAGAAACTTCTCCCTTAGCCACGCGAGTTCTGTAAGTCAAAAAAGAAAAAGATAAAAAGAAAGAAAAGAAAGAGGAAGGAAAAAAGGAAGGAAAGAGAGAAAGAATGAAAAAGGAAGAAAGAAAAAGAAAGGAAGGAGAAAGAATGAAAAAAGAAAAGAAAGGAAGGAAGCGAAAGGAAGGAAGGACAGAGAGAAAGAGAGAAAAAGGAAGGAAGAAAAAGGAAGAAAGAAAGAAAAAAGAAAGAAAAGAAAAAGAGAAAGAAAGAAAAAAATGATGAAGGGAGAAAGAAAGAAAAAGAAAGGAAAGAAAAAGAAAGAAAAGAAAGAAAGAGGAAGGAAGGACAGAGAGAAAGAAAGGAAAAGAAAGGAAGGAGAAAGAAAGAAAAAAGAAAAGAAAGGAAGCGAAAGGACATAGAGAAAGTGAGAAAAAGAAAGGAAGAAAGAGAAAATTCGAAAAAGGAAAGAAAGAAAAGAAAAAGAGAAAGAAAGAAAAAAGGAGGAAGGAAGGGAGAAAGAGAGAAAGAAAAAGGAAGAAAGAAAAAAAGGAAAGAGAAAAAGAAAAAAAATAAAAGAAAGAAAGAAAGAAAGAAAGAGGAAGGAAGGACAGAGAGAAAGAAAGAAAAAGGAAGAAAAAAAAGGAAGAGAGAGAGAGAAAAAGAACAGAGAAAAATGCAGGGAAGGAAGGAAGAAAGAAAGAAAGAAAGAAGAAAGAAAGAAAGAAAGAAAGAAAGAAAGAAAGAAAGAAAGAAAGAAAGAAAGAAAGAAAGAAAGAAAGAAAGAAAAAAAAAAGAAAATTCTATTTTTGTTTAGGACGTCCTGTGCATATAATTTTTTCCAAAAAACATTCATCATTTCTAAGTGCTTCAACTGAGGAATTAAACTAATTTCTCCTCTGTGATATAGTTTGATGCAGGCCTAAAACTCCCACCCAGCTAATCCATGTTTTTCAACATTGGGGCTGCGGAAGAGTCATAAATTACAGTTATTTTGGTGGGATCCCCAGGGAGGGTGATGACCGCTGGAACCTCACAATCCCCAGAGGGTTGTCCTAAGAGCGTGCGATTTTTCTTCTCTTGACCCGGTCCATCCAACGGCATGGAGGAGGAAGCTCAGAGACCCCCAGCCTGTCTTGGAGAGAACCTCGGATGTAGAGACTGAAGAAATGAAGGTTTTGTAGGTGGCCTGTAGTTCAGCTGGGCTTTTTTTCTATACAAGGGGTCTCCAACCTTGGCCACTTTAAGACTTGTGGACTTCAGCTCCCAGAATGCATTCGCTGGCTGGGGAATTCTGGGAGTTGAAGTCCGGACATCTTCAAGTTGCCAAGGTTGAGAAACAGTGTTCTAGGTGCTTCCCTTCAAATTATTTCCTTGAATCTCTTTGTTACCTTTATAACAATTAGATTAAGCAGACTGACCTAGAACTAATTAAAGTATTTTATTACACTATTTTACAACCTTTGAGATTGGTGTTACACTTATGGCACCTTATCTGAGTTTCTCTCTGCAAATGTCCTGCAGGTTTATCTTAATTTCCCTTTACGTTTCAGTACGCATCAAGAACAATCGATTATCCTGAATTCAGGTGGTGGAAAGAGAATTTCGCCAAGTCTGCGAAATACCGCATATCTTTTATTAAGGGCTTTTATCTAGCCTCAGATATCTAGAATAGAAGGAAGTAAATTGCTACCGAACAATGAAACTCCCAACTTTGCACAATGATTGATTCCGTAAAAGTCCCCAAAGTGCTTTTTTTTTTTTCAAGAGGCAACTGGGCTTTCTTGTTGTTTTTTTCTTTTGAAAACATTTCGATTCTCACCCCAGAAGCTTCTTCAGCTCTGATTTAGATGGTGGGGAATGGAAGGATCTGTGCTCATTGCAGAGAAAACTGGTCATTTGCATCCTTTTTCGAGAGTCATTGAGGCCACTTGGAGGTTTCTCTGTGTCCTCAACGAAGGAAGGAAGGAAGGGAAGGAATAGAAAAGAATAGAATATAGAAAGAAAATAGAATAGAATAAGGAATAGAATAGAATAGGGAATAGAATTAGAAGAATAGAATAGAATAAGGAATAGAATAGAATAAGGAATAGAATAGAATATAGAAAATAGAATAGAATAGAATAAGGAATAGGAATAGAATTAGAAGAATAGAATAGAATAAGGAATAGAATAGAATAGAATAGAATAAGGAATAGAATAGAATAGGGAATAGAATAGAATATAGAGAATAGAATAGAATAGAATAAGGAATAGGAATAGAAGTATAGGAATAGAAGTAGAAGAATAGAATAGAATAAGGAATAGAATAGAATATAGAAAGAAAATAGAATAGAATAGAAATAAAATTAGAAAAATAGAATAGAATATGGAATAGGATTAGGAATAGAATTAGAAGAATAGAATAGAATAAGGAATAGAATAGAATATAGAAAGAAAATAGAATAGGAATAGAATTAGAAGAATAGACTAGAATAAGGAATAGAATAAAATAAGGAATAGAATAGAATATAGAAAGAAAATAGAATAGAATCAGGAATAGGATTAGGAAAAGAATTAGAAGAATAGAATAGAATAGAATAAGGAATAGAATAGAGTGGAATAGAATATAGAAAATAGAATAGAATAGAATAGAATAAGGAATAGGAATAGAATTAGAAGAATAGAATAGAATATAGAAAGAAAATAGAATAGGATAGAATTAGAAGAATAGAATAGAATAAGGAATAGAATAGAATATAGAAAGAAAATAGAATAGGATAGAATTAGAAGAATAGACTAGAATAAGGAATAGAATAAAATAAGGAATAGAATAGAATATAGAAAGAAAATAGAATAGAATCAGGAATAGGATTAGGAAAAGAATTAGAAGAATAGAATAGAATAAGGAATAGAATAGAGTAGAATAGAATATAGAATACAGAATACAGAATATAGAATATAGAATATAGAATTATTTATTGGCCGTGTGATTGGAGACACAAGGAATTTGTCTTTGGTGCAGATGCTCTCAGTGGACATAAAAAGACAAGATACATTAGTCATGAATCATAAGGTACAGCACTTAATGATAGTCATGGGGTACAAATAAGCAATCAGGAAACGATCAATATCAATATAGATCGTAAGGATACAAGCCACAAAGTGACAGTCCTGCAGTCATAAGTGGGAGGAGATGGGGGATAGGAACGATGAGGAGACTGATAGGAATAGTAATGCAGACAGTGAATAGTAAAAAGGAAGGCAGGAAGGCAGGTCGTTTGCATCCTTTTAGAGGGTCCTTGAGGCCGCTTGGAGGTTTCTCTGTGTCCTCAGGGTCACCCGAGTGGTGCAAATGGTTCAAGTAGTCTGCAATTTTCCTGGAAATCCATTCCTATCCCACACCATTCGAAGGGTGCCCATCCCAAATTGGATAGCTAAAAGTCTATGGAGATGTCTTCCGGCAGATGTTTCATTACCCAAACTAAGTAACACCATCCTAGCATGATGAACATCAGGCGATGTTACCTAGTTGGGTAGTCATAAGTATGAACCAGTTTCCAAGCATCTGAATTTTGCCCACGTCATCATGTGGTCATAACTGCAAAAAACTATCCTGTCGCTTTTTTCAGTAACTTCGAATCTATCTGTCTATCTAAACGTATTTGTGTGTGTGTGTGTGTGTGTGTGTGTGTGTGTGTGTCTGTTACAACATAACTCTGGAACGCCTCGAGCAATTTCAACCAAACTTGGTACACAGATGACTTACCTTCCGGAAACAAATACTGTGGGGGTTAAGACATCCCTAAAACCCCTCGCTGTGGGTGTTCTGTTAAGATACAGCCTGTTGTGCCTTCAAATGAATTCGACTGTACTGCCGTAAAATGGCTTATCTACTATACAGCACAGTGCAGTTGATACGGTAACGGCTTCACGCTACTCCACAAGGCGGCTCCCTCTGCTAAGGGGGAAAATCCAACATTAGAAACTATGTACAGTCCGGGCATTTTCCCCCTATAAATAAATACCCATGCAGCGTCGGGTTATCAGTTAGTGGTCACTAAAAGTGAACTGTTGTAAGTCGAGGACTACCTGTATAACGGTTCAACAGTAGTGTTGAAATACCGCCTATTTATCAATATTCAGCTTGGAGGGATAATCTAGATCTCTATTTGTTACTTGGTCTCTCTACGCATTTTTTTCCTGGCTTTGCATTGTTTCGTGTTTCTTTCTCTTTTTGGATTTGGTATTTTAACTTTGGAGATAAAATTTGGGGGGGAAAACATTATTTAAAAATAGCATAATGGTAGGGCACGGGTGTCCAAACTTGGGAACTTTAAGACTTGTGGACATATGCTTAAGATCAGAAATGATTTAAATTGTTTAAAGTTAGCTCAGCAAGAAGAAGCTAAGGTCAATGTCGAATGTCATTAATTTCTTTATTTCTTTTTTCTCAACAGATTTTAGACTGTGTTAGTTAAAAATCCATACCGTGTACGGGTTCTGGGAAGTCGGGGGGGGGAAGGAGGAGTATACAATAGGCTAGACAAGAATTTGGTGGTAAACTAGAACTATTTTGATACACAAAAAATTGTACTTCGATGTCTTACTGATTGAGGAATGATGAAATGTTTGTGTTAAAAGAAATAAATTTTTGAACTGACAAGACTTGTAGACTACAATGCCCAGAATTCCCCAGCTGGGGAGTTCTGGGAGTTGTAGTCCACTAGTCTTAAAGTTCCCAAGTTTGGACACCCTGGTCTAGGGCCTTCTGCTTGAGCAGGGGGTTGGACTAGAAGACCTCCAGAGACCCTTCCAGGCCTACGATTCTGTGTTCCTGAATGAAAGGCGAAAATGCTCTTTGCTGCGTTGGCTTCCCCCCTGCTAATCTTCCCTACACAATCTGGTTGGGCGCCTGGAAACCCCTTTCCCTGTGTGTTTCCCCCCCTCCCCCTTCCTGTTGCCGGGCACGGTGAGGGTGGCGAGGGGTGGGGGCTGCCTGCTTGGAAACAGGCCCTCTTCTATTTGCGGAAAGGCCCCAGTCTGCAAACAGAAACCTGACTGTTTTTCAACCCCTTTGCAATTGATGGCGGAGTGAGTTGGAATCGGGGAGGAAATTGGACCGGCTCGGGCAAGATGCCAGCTGGGTGAAGGGCATAAATCACAGCAGCCGAAGACAGATTCTGCCAGGGCTTGCAAAGCAGGGATGTTGGCCTTGTAGCCTGTCGGTTTCTCCTGCCACGCTGCATTTCATTTATCGGTGTAACAGAATGGCAGAATGCGAAGGGACCTTGGAGGTCTTCTAGCCTCCCTGAGTCTCTCGGGAATAGGGCGGCATACAAACTTAATAAATTGAATAGTCCAGCGGTTGCCACCTGGTGGTCCGTGAGAAAATTGCGGTGGTCCGCAGAAAAATTAATTGCATTTTTTGCTGCTTTTTTTTTAATCTCATAACTGTTATTAATAATATGTATTTATAACAATTTTTTCCCTACAGTTGACAATATACTTGAAGTTTGCTTTCTTACCATCCCATAGATCCATCTTATCTTACAACGGTCCTACTTCTTCTTCCCTCCCTCCCTCTTTCCTTCCCTCGTTTCTTCTCTCCTACTCTCCTTCCTTCCCTCCTTCCTTCCCTCCCTCCTTCCTCCTTCTCTCCTTCTCTCCTTCCTTCCCTCCTTCCTTCCTTCCTTCCTTCCCTCCTTTCTTCTCTCCTTCTCTCCTTCCTTTCCCCCTTCCTTTCCTCCTTCCTTCCCCCCTTCCTTCTCTCCTACATTCCCTCCTTCCTTCCCTCCTTTCTTCTCTCCTTCTCTCCTTCCTTCCCTCCTTCCTTCCCTTTTTTGCATTGCACTCAATCAGGGGTCCTCAAACTGGGTTGGATACATGCAATGAACGCTTGTGTTGCTGCAGAGAGTCTCCCCCTTTGGGGTCTTTTTGTGGGGGTCGGAGGGGGGCAGAAATTCCCACTTGGCGTCTGCTTCGGTCTCCTGGTGGGAGGCTTTGGGCGAAGGCTGGAGGGAAGTGCCGCTAGTGGCAAAGAGCCGGAGGGCCTCGTTCCAGTCGGGGGCGCTGTGTGAAGCCCCAAAATCGAATTCATGCCCCCGTGCATGCGCACGCATGTGCCCCACCCCCACGTGCGGGGTGGGGGAGGTCTTATAATATGGTCTTCTGCCTTGAGCAGGGGGTTGGACTAGATGACCTCTGAGCTCCCTTCCATCCCTCGGATCCTGCGTTTGCAGTGACGTTTTGGGTAGACCTTTCCCTTGATTCTTTTCTCTCGGTTTGTCCTCCAGGAAGAAGACCGTCTACAAGAGCGTCTTTCTCTCCTTCGCCCTGATCGTAACCGTGACGCTCTTGCAAAAGGGCAGCGTTCCCAACCAATTCTTCCAGAACCAGCCGCAGAAGTCCGTCCTCTCCCAAGAGCCGCTCAAAATGCAGAAGAGGAACGACGTGCTGCCCCTCGCCAACAACTTCTGGAAAAAGGGGGGCGAGGTTCCTCCGCCCGTCGTAGCCACCGAGAAGGAGGTGACGTCCTGGGACGTCACCGCCACCAACTGCACAGCCAACCTGAACTTCACGAAGGAGGAGTGGTTCAGAAACCTGGAGCCCCACTTCCAACAGTTTCTCTTTTACCGACACTGTCGCTACTTCCCCATCATCATCAACCACCCGGAGAAATGCCGCGGCGAGATCGACCTGCTGATTGTGGTGAAGTCGGTCATCACTCAACACGACCGCCGAGAGGCCATCCGGAGGACGTGGGGCGAAGAGCGTGTGTTGCAGGGGAAAAAAATCAAGACCCTCTTCCTCCTGGGCATTGCCTCCAAAGAAGAAGAGAGGTCCAACTACCAAAAGCTCTTGGAGTACGAGGATCGGATCTACGGGGACATCCTGCAGTGGGACTTCTTGGATACCTTTTTCAACCTCACCTTGAAGGAAGTCCATTTCCTCAAGTGGTTCAACATCTACTGTGACCAGGTCCGGTACATCTTCAAGGGCGACGATGATGTCTTCATGAGTCCTGAGAACATCTTGGAGTTTCTCCAGGATCAGGAAGAAGGGGACCTCTTTGTGGGTGACGTGCTGGTCAAAGCGAGGCCCATTCGCAGGAAGGAAAACAAATACTACATCCCCAACTCTCTGTACAGCAAGACCTACTACCCACCCTACGCGGGCGGAGGGGGCTTCGTGATGGACGGCCCCTTGGCCAAGCGTCTCCACAAAGCCTCCGAGAACCGGGAGCTGTACCCCATCGACGATGTCTACTTGGGGATGTGTCTGGAGGACCTCAACGTGAAGCCCATGGCTCACACCGGCTTCAAAACCTTTGGCCTGGTGAAAAACAAGAACAGCAAAATGAACCGCGAACCTTGCTTCTACAGAAGCATGTTGGTGGTCCATAAACTTCAACCAGCTGACCTGCTCAGCATGTGGGATTTGGTCCATAAACATTTGTCCTGCTCCCAGAAAGCCAAGATCCTTTAGCTAACCTGATTTTCGCCAAAGAGGAAGATCCCCGGGAGCCCCAAAGATCCTGAGAGAAAAAAATATCCAATTTCCCCACCTCCCTTTTCTAATGAAGTTGAAAAGAAAGCAGGACGACAATGACCGATGGTGTTGGAAGGGGAGGGGAGGGGTTTGTTGAAATAATTGGAAAAGTGGCGGGAGGGGGGGGAGGTCTTTTTTTTCCATATTTTATTTGTTCCCCTGTGGGACTTTTGAAGGATGTAGGGGGAAAAAAAACTCAAAGAGATGGGGAGCTGATGGCCAGAAAGGGAATTGACTATTCCGGGAGAGATGAAGGATGACTACCCCACATTGGGCAGTTGAGCAAAATCACACCTTTCTTTATTTGTGCCCTTTTTTTGTGATGTGCTTTACAGCTAGAGGCTGGTCCTAAAGCTAAGACATTTATTTCTAGCTCTGTGTGGGTGTGGGTGAGTGAGAAAGAGAGGGGGGAGGGAGGAGAGAGAGAGAGAGAGAGAGAGAGAGAGAGAGAGAGAAAGAAAGAGAAAGAGAGAGAGAGAGAGAGAAGATGTATGTGTGTGTTTCCAAAGCTGATGTAAAAAAATCTGTGGGCGAGGAGGGAAAGGGTGTGGTTCCGTGTGAGCAGCTCCATTTGAGCAATCAGAAACATGCTTGTCTGACGCTTGAACATCCCGGGTCCATACAGGTTGTGGCCCAATAGATTGAGGACCCCCCCCAGTCTGTATGCTTTGCTACATTTATTTTGTTGACAAAAAATAAGGTACAGTAACTAAATCTCTTCCGTTGGTAAAAAATTCTCGGTCAGGGGTGTCAAACTGGATTTCTTCGAGGGCCGGATCAAAATTGTAGTTCTCCTTCACGGGCCGGTGGGTGGGAGAGAGGACAGACACCTCTTGCAACACCCTGCTGGCCAAAACGAGGTTTCTCCATGCCTTGTTTTCGGCTTCCATGACCTCCCCCATGGCCCGTTTTGACTGGCAGAGGCACCAAGTTGCGGTCCTTTTGATATTTAAACACCCCTGTTCTAGATTATTCTGCCGTAGGCCCCTATTTTCCCCTAACTCTAGTCTGTCTCTTTCTGAGAATCAGTTATGGCCAAAGATTTAACAGATCTTTCCTCTTCTTGGCCGGAGTTTTCCCACAAATTTGTTAGACACGGGGATAGTGTGGAAACGAGAGCTGTTGCTCTGGTGGAATCCCCAGCTATGTCGAATTCAGAAATGGCTGCATTGGTCGTTGAGTGAAACTCTGGGACCTGTGACTGGACTGCTTCTCAGGTGGGGCCCCGATCCCTGCTTGGTCCAGAACGACGTGGTTAAGAGGCCCGCAGACGCAAACGGGCCTGCCCCGTTTTCAGGACAAAGAGTTTGGAGTGTTCTGTCCCCCTTTCACCGCCACACCTCCTGCAAATAAACCTTAGCTCCCTTTAAGGCAGCCGCTGATTGATGGGCGCAAGCTGATAAATGCTTCCTCTTCCTGGCCTCCTCCTGCGAAGGGGGCCAGGCTGGCTGACGGAGAAGTCCGGGCACAAAGAGGGACATTATTGATGGAGTTACAAAGCCGAGTTTCATGGTTGAGGTGTGTCCGAAAGGCCGGGGCGTTTACCAATCTGGCGAAAGGACTTTCTGAACGCAGCCGATGGGGACAGGCTGCTGGCCAGGAGATGGATGGTGTGTGTTGTGTGTTGTGTGTGTGTCTCAGAGGAGTCACCTTGGAGGCATTGCAGAAATGGGTGGGGAGGGGCTTTGATTTCTGGAATTGCAAAAATGGGTGGGGAGGGGGCTGCCCGCAAAGACCAAGTGACCTCCCTCCCCCTCCCCTCTTTCTAAAAAAATTCTTGGGAGTCATATTGCTGGGAAACTGGCGGCAAAACAACACACACCCCCGGGGTGCAGTTGTGGGATTGGTGGGGAGGGGGGGTTTCAAGGTTGAAAATGGGGAAGGGGCTAACCCTTGGGGGCCTCTTAATCTCTTTGCAATCTTTAATTCCACCCTCCCTGCCCCCCCCCGGGCCCATAGAGTCCCCAAGAAGGCCAGCCTTTCTGTTGATGTTAATGGTCACTTTGCTGCTGTCTGAAGGCAGCCCGTGGATTTCAACTCCCAGAATTCCCCAGCCAGCATGGAATTCTGGGAGTTGGAGTCCACCTACCTTCAAGCCGTTCAAGGTTGAGAAACGCTGTTGTAAACCAAAATTTGCCAATGGAAATTTTGACTTATACACCCAGTAGAAGAAAGGCTGGCTGGAGGAAAAATTAAGCAAAATCTTTCCTTCCTTCCTTCCTTCCTTCCTTCCTTCCTTCCTTCCTTCCTTCCTTCCTCCCTCCCTCCCTCCCTCCCTCCCTCCCTCCTTTATTCTTTCCTTCCATTCTCTAAATAGTGAATGAGATAAATGTGGACTTAAAATTGCTAAGGCTGAGAAAGAACTTGCCTTATCTGGAGAAAAGGCGAAATGCCTACAATTTTTCTTTCTTTCTTTCTTTCTTTCTTTCTTTCTTTTTATCTATCTATCTATCTTCTTTCCTTCTTTTTCTTTCTCTCTCTCTCCCTCCCTATGTTTTTTCTTTCTTTTTTTCTTTCTCTTTTTCTTCAGAAAAACTGCACATATTTTATTCTCCCCAAAGGTGTCTTAGAGAGGTGGGAATAGAAGCAGATCAGTTTTGCATATTCCCCCCCCCCAAAAAAAATAAGTATAGTATTCCTTGATATAAAAATTGGGGCCAGCCCCACCCCCACCCCACCCCTTTAGCCTCCCAAAACGAATTAAGGCTAAGACTAATTGAGCTGGTCCAATGATTGATTGTATATGTCCTGACTCGGTTGAAGGGCCCGTTTGTCAGTTGTTTGAATTCCGTAGCTGATTCTTTCTCCGATCCTGCTGGGCTCAGTATTCTGAGCCATTAGAATATTTTGAATCTCCACAATTAAAGGACACAAGTTGCAATCTTCTTTTGCTAGAGTCGACCTTGGCACTGTTTGCTGTTGTGTCAATCCAAGATGGGTCTGAAAATGTGTTATTTCTTGGTGTTTTGTTCCCCCAAAAGAAGATTCACATTTGACAGGTGGAGAATTAACAACAGTGTTAAAGAGTATCTGTTATAGATTTCAAATGGCTTTAATTTTAAAGCAGGGAGGTCCATCTTTGGCAACTATAAGCTCTGTGGACTTCAACTGCCCGAATTCCCCAGCCGGCATTCCAGCTTACTCTCTTGCAATCCTTTCCTCTGCAATCGCTCCTCACTTTAGGTGGTAAGAGAAAAAAGAATCAGGTTAAAAGCTGGCTGGGGAATTCTGGGAGTTGAAGTCCACAAATCTTCAAAGTTGCCACCTTGAACCCCCTCGCTTTAAAAATTAAGGCCATTTGAAATCTTAGCTGATTTCAGTTGTTCCGATTGTTGAAATCTTCATGATTTCAGTCCTTGTTCCGCAAAGCCCAACTTCTTTATTTCAGACAGACAGACAGACACGCCCTCACTCTGCAGGTAGTTTTTTTTTTTTGAACTGGGGGTCTTTGGATGAGTGAGCCAATGCTTGGATCTCCCCCCCGCCTCTCAGCAAGCTGACCTTACGGGCCATTGGGGGGGGGGAGAGGTGGATTCCACGTGTGTGATTGTGAATGGTGTGCAAAAGAACCGGGGGCTCTCGAATGTGGCAGAGCCACTGGTGCTTACACACTTTTGTGTGCAAAAAACACCAAACGAACCCTGAGATGGCACCACTTTTAGTACCTGATTTCGGTATTGCACTGCGTGATGCATATGGAATGCAATATTTTTCTCTGAATGAATGGTTTAAATCAGGGGTCTCCAACCTTGGCTACTTGAAGACTTGTGGACTTCAACTCCCAGAATTCCTCAGCCAGCTTTGCTGGCTGAGGAATTCTGGGAGTTGAAGTCCACTAGTCTTCAAATGGCTAAGGTTGGAGACCCCAGGTTTAAAGGACTCAACTGCAAGAACTGAACCTTTAAAGAAACCCACGTTCTCTGGGTCAATTGATACGCACAACTGTGAAACTTTAATTTGTGATTCACCCCCCCAATTCTCACTCCGTTCTTCAGAAGGGCCCAATTTTGTCTGAGAGGCTAATCTGACCGGGTCTGAGATCTCTATTTATGAAAACATTAACATATTTGCTTTGTTCTTTCATCACCATTATTATTATTATTTTTAAAATTGACAGCTACCTGCGACTAACGAGAATGTTATTTATAGCAGGTACCGTGTGTATGTGACAAGATCTGTGTTGCTTTGACGTGGTGAAGATGCGTATACGAATACAACCGGATTTGTTAATATTTTTGGTTAATAAAAAAAAATGATGTTTAAAAAAAAAACAAGTCTTTTTTTTTCAAATACGTTTTTATTTTCCATTTTCATAACATACAATCACATGTATATTATTACGTAGCCAGTATCCTATTGTATTAAGTAGTAATTACATCAGTTCCTCTTGTCATCAACACCCAAAAAGATAAAAACCCATTATTAGCCCCTTCTCCCCCCTTGAATTGTTCGCCGCCCTGAGTCCTCCCGGAGAAGGGCGGCATACAAATAATAAAATTCTATTCTATTCTATTCTATTCTATTCTATTCTATTCTATTCTAGCTCTTCTGCTCTCCATACACCTCTTTCTTCTACCTCTCTCCTACCTCCTTTCTTCCCTCCATCATCCTTCCCTAGAACGGCCAAGAAGATAAGGATATGTTAAGTATATTGTTATGGAAGCATAAATACCATCAACATAGATTGGAGTTTGCTCAGAAGTGGAAATACACCAATGGGAGGAAGAGTGGGAAACAGAAGAGAGAAGAAAGATGGGGATAGGAGAGAGGGTAAGGGGGGAAGATGAGGAGGAGAAGGAGGAGTGGAATGTAGAGAGAGGAGAAGGAGAAAGGAAGGGGAAGTAGAGTAGCAAAACCAGCTCTGGCTAATTCCCCGCCCTTCAGTATAATTAAAAGTGTAGACTCCTCCCTGCTTCCTATGAGTGAAGGTCACATTGTCCAATTAATTGCCGCAACCTTGTTTTGAGAAGATCTCTTGAAAATCTGGCAAACCCTTGCTGAGGTGACCTTGGTTCTCACAGCCTGAATGCTTGATGTTTAAAATCCACATGCCAATCCCTCCTTCCCGCCCACCATGGTTACATAGCCCCTTGGTACAGATAGTCCTCGACTTACAACAGTTTGTTTGGTGACCGTTTGGAGTTACAACGGCACTCAAAAAAGTTTTTCACACTTTATGACCGTTGCAGCATCCCCAGGGTTTCGTGATCGAAAATCAGAGAGTTGGCCACTGACTCATATTTATGACATGTGGTCAACTTTTGTGTCCTCAGGAACGAAGTCAAGGGGGAAGTCGGATTAACAATCATGTTACTAACTGAACAGCTATTCTCCAAAGCCCCTGAGGGCAGGACAAGAAGCAATGGATGGAAACTAATCAAGGAGAGAAGCAACCTAGAACTAAGGAGGAATTTCCTGACAGAACGATTAATCAGTAGAACAACTTGTCACCAGAAGTTGTGAATGCTCTAACACTGGAAGTCTTTAAGAAGATGTTGGATAACCATTTTCCTAAACAAGGGGTTGGACTAGAAGACCTCTAAGGTCACTTCCAACTCTGCTTTCTATTCCTGTTCTGTTCTGTTCACTCTACACTACTGTACTCCATTCTAATTTCTCTTTTATTCTGTTCTAATTTATATTCTATTCTAATTTATATTCTATTTCATTCTAAATTGCAGTGATTCACTTAATAACGGTGGCAGGAAAGGTTGTAAAATGGGGCAAAGCTTACTTAACAAATGTCTCTCTTAGCAACAGAATTCAGGGTGGTCAGTTGTCGAGGACTACCTGTATTTCACTGGGCTGAATGTGTGTGGATTTCAACTCCCAGAATTCCCCAGCCAGCATTGAATTCTGGGAATTGAAGTCCACCTGCCTTCAAGCCGTTCAAGATTGAGAAACGCTGTTGTAAATCAACATTTGCCAATGGAAATTTTGACTTATACACCCAGTAAAGAAATGCTGGCTGGATGGAAAAATTAAGCAAAATATTTCTTTTCTTCCTTTCTTTTCTTTCTCTCTCTCTGTCATTTCCTTCCTTCCTATCTTCTTTCCTTCCTTCCTTCCTTCTTTCTTTTTTCTTTCCTTTCTCACTTCCTCTTTTCCTCCTTCCTTCCTTCCTTTCTTTTCTTCCTTCCCCGCTCCCTTTTTCCTCCCTCCCTCCCTCCTTCCTTCTTTCTCTTTCTTTCATTCTCTCTCCCTTCCTATCTTCTTTCCTTCCTTCCATTTTTCTTTTTTCTTTCCTCTTTCCTTCTTTTTCCCTTCCTTTCTTTTCTTCCTTTCCTCCCTCCCTCCCTTCCTTTCTTTCCTTCTCTAAATAGCGAATGAGATAAATGTGGACTCTTAAAATGGCTAAGGTTGAGAAAGGCCTCACCTCCTCTGGAGAAAAGGTGCTTACAATTTGTAGGACAAATATCCCCTTCTCCACGAAGAAAGCAACGGAGAAATTACAAATCTGACGTCAGTACCAGGAAAGATTGCAAGACGGGTGATGAGGTAGACGAGGGTAAACCTTTCCACAATGACATTTAAAGATCAGGTGCCGTTATGAATTTGTCAAGAACAGGTTTTACCAGACTTCCTCCCCTCCGCTGTCCTGATTCATTTCCTTAGTAGATCAGGGGTATTGCGGAGAAGTAATACGTCTTGATTTACTTTAGTTAGTTAGTTAGTTTGTCAAACATGTACGAGATAACAGATATGAGTGTAAACACGGACACGAACGAAGGAAACGGGTATGAATAAATGGGGATAGTAGGACAGGGATGGAAGGGACGCTGGTGCGCTTATGCATGCCCCCTTTACGGACCTCTTAGGAAAGGTGTGAGGTCCACATTAGGCAGTTTAAGGTTGGAGCTCTGGGGGTTTGAGGATGTAACAACAGAGTCAGGAAGAGCATTCCAGGCGTTGACCACTCTGTGGCTGAAGTCGCATTTTCTGCAACCGAGTTTAGAACGGTTTCCCTTGAGTTTGTGTCTATTGTGTGCTCACGTGTTGTTGTGGTTGAAGCTGAAGGAGTCGTTGACAGGTAGCAGATAATTCTGTGTACTACACTTAGGTCCGACCGCAGCCGATGCAATTCCAGATTGTCCAGGCCCAAAATTTCGAGCCCGATGGCATAAGGGATTCTGTTTTTGTTTTTTCTTTTTATTAGTAAAAGAAAAATACAACAGCCAATAGATTGCAAAAGACAATACAACATCCGCCACTGTTTTGCTTTACATTTGACTACGTTTTGAGACATTTCCATAATAACAAAATCGTTATAGACATCAAAAGTTAGGCATCTTCTTCCCTCCCTCCCTCTTTCCTTTCCTCGTTTTTTCTCTGCCACTCCCCGTCCTTCCCTCCCTCCTTCTCTCCTTCCCTCCTTCTCTCCTTCCCTCCTTCCTTCCCTCCTTTCTTTTCTCCTTTTCTCCTTCCCTTCCCCCTCCCTTTCCTCTCTCCTTCCCCCCTTCTTTCTCTCATACATTCCCTCCTTCCTTCCCTCCTTCCTTTCTTTCTTTTCTCTTAGATTCCCTCCTTTCTTCCCTCCTTCCTTCCTTCCTTTCTTCTCTCCTTCTCTCCTTCGGCATAAGGGATTCTATGGTGAGCAGAAGAGGTTCTCAATTCAGCAAACCATTTGACGAACTCCAGAGAGTCAGAATAAGCATGCTAGATAAACCTTGATTCTTTCTTTTACTTTAAAGAAACAAGAAGTTGCTTGTTTCAATCCACCAGGAAGGAAGGAAGGAAGGAAGGAAGGAAGGAAGGAAGGAAGGAAGGAAGGAAGAAAGAAAGAAAGAAAGAAAGAAAGAAAGAAAGAAAGAAAGAAAGAAAGAAAGAAGAGAATATTAAAATGATCACGGCTGGAGAATTCCTGCATTATGCAGCTGTATTTCCACACGTTTGACTATATTAGGTGGGGTTTTTTTCTTGTGTCCCAGTTGGTATTGGCATCTGCTGCCACAAAGAAGAGGGGGCCAAGCTAGTCTCCAAAGCACCTGGGGGTAGGACAAGAAGCCATGGTTTGAAAATCAAGGAGAGAAGCAACATGGAATTAAGGAGAAACTTGCTAACAGTCAGGACAATTAACCAGCGGAACTGCTTGCCACCAGAAGTTGGAGGTTTTTAAGAAGAGTCTAGACAGTCACTTTTCTGCCTAGGGGTTACTGCTTAAGCAGGGGTTGGACTAGAACAGTGTTTTTCAACCACTGTGCCGCGGCACACTAGTGTGCCGTGACATAGTGTAAGGTGTGCCGTGGGAAAATTACTTTATATATAGTCAATATAGGCACAGAGTTAATTTTTTTTAACATTTTCTAATGGTGGTGTGCCTCGTGATTTTTTTCATGAAAAAAGTGTGCCTTTGCACAAAAAAGGTTGAAAAACACTGGACTAGAAGACCTCTAAGGTCTCTTCCAACTCTGTTATTCTATTCTATTTTCTATTGTATTCCATTCCATTCCTTATTCTATTCTATTTTCCATTCCATTTTATTCTATTCCATTCCATTCTATTTCCGATTCTATTTCCAATTCCATTCTATTTTCTATTCTATTCTATTTTCTTTTCTATTCCATTCCATTCTATTCTATTTTCTATTCCATTCCATTCTTTTCTGTTTCCTATTCCATTCCATTCTATTTTCTGTTCTATTCTATTCTCCATTCCATTCCATTTTCTATTCGATTTTCCATTCCTTATTGCAATCTATTCTATTTCCGATTCAATTTCTGATTTTATTTCCTATTCTATTTCCTACTCTATTTCCTATTCCATTCCATTCTTTTCTATTTCCTATTCTATTTCCTATTCCATTCCATTCTATTTTATTTGCTATTCTTTTCTATTCTATTTTCTATTCCATTCTATTTTCTAATCTATTTTCCATTCCATTCCATTCTATTCTTTACCTGAATTGGTATAGGATCCCCTGCTTCAGCAGGGGGCTGGACTAGAAGACCTCCAAAGTCCCTTCCCTCTCATTCATTCTATTCTCCTATCGCTGAGTAATCTATGATTCTATCTATTAGGCAAAGCAAGGCAAATATTGGAGCGAGCAAGAACAGATTCTGAGCACAGATATTGAGAGATAAGGTGGTTGCGTCATATTACAAGTGGGCCCTCGACTTACAACCACCTTCCTTCACCTCCTTTTATTTTTTTCTTCCTTCCTTCCTCTCCTCCTTCCTTTCTCTTCCCTCCCTCCCTCCTTCCTCCCTTCCGTTCTGTAAATAGTGAACGAGATAAATGTGGACTCCAAATCTGTTATTTTCTTACAGCCAGGAGGCGCTGCAGCTCAGGGCCATTTCTTCCTCAGTGCTCTGCTGCCACCTTGTGGGCAAATAGAGCATTTTTCTGCACACAAGGCTGCCTTTCCGCTAAACCCTTTCCCTCTCTCTCCAGAATTCAACTACAACCGCCATGATTCCCAGCCAGTTGCTGAAGGAATGGAGGCACCAACCTCTGGAGACAAGAACCAGAGAAGAAACCACTGCATGCATTTCTCATTTCTTTCACAGCCAGCCGGCTTTTAATATTGGCTGATTTCACGGATCAAACTGGACAGAATTAAAATATTAATCTGGATTAATATTTCCCCCTCCTAGTTTTGTATGTTAAAAGAAAAGGATTAAGCTCAAAGAGCAGTAAGGACTTCAGTTCTCCTCCTCTTCTCCTTCCTCCTCTCCATACACCCCACTCCCTTCTAACACTGATGATGTTATGTAGTTGGGCAATGAAACGTCTGCAAGAAAACCACCAAGCTCAGAGAGCACCAAGGACCCCTCATTTCAACCCTGAGCTACAAATATTATCCTCCAAAGCTCCTGAAGGCAGGACAAGAAGCAATGGATGGAAACTAACCAAGGAGAGAAGCAACTTGGAGTTAAGGAGAAATTTCCTGACAGTGAGAACAATTAAGCAGTGGGACAATTTGACCAGTGGTGCGTTTCCATTTTTTTTACTGCTGGTTCGCTCATGCGCCCGCAACGCTTCTGCGCATGCACTCAGCCTCCCGCGGCTGCCACCACTACCGGTTCTCCTGATCCAGGCCAAACAGGGAGAAACCCACCTCTGTCCTTGCCTCCAGAAGTTGTGGATGCTTCAACACAGAAAGTTTTTAAGAGATTTGTCTGGAACGGTATAAGGTTTCCTGCCTAAGCAGGGGGTTGGACTAGAAGACCTCCAAGGTCCCTTCAAACTCTGTTATTCTATTCTAAATTTTCTATTCTATTAATTCTATTCTTATTTTCTATTCTATTCTATTAATTCTATTCTTATTTTCTATTCTATTAATTCTATTCTATTAATTCTATTCTATCTGTTCTATTCTACCTATTGTATCCTAATTTCCTATTAATTCTATTCTATAGAATTTAATAGAGTAACAGTTGGAAGGGATCTTGGAGGTCTTCTAGTCCAACCCCCTGCCTAGGCAGGAAACCCTATACCGTTCCAGGCAAATGGTGATCCAACATCTTCTTAAAGACTTCCAATGTTGGGGCATTCACAACTTCTGGAGGCAATTTCTGTTCCACTGATTAATTGCTCTCACTGTCAGGAAATTTCTCCTCAGTTCTAAGTTGCTTCTCTCCTTGATTAGTTTCCACCCATTGCTTCTTGTTCTGCCTTCTGGTGCCTTGGAGAATAGCTTGACTCCCTCTTCCTTGTGGCAGCCCCTCAAATAGAATAGAATAGAAGAACAGAGTTGGAAGGGACCTTGGAGGTCTTCTAGTCCAACCCCCTGCCTAGGCAGGAAACCCTCTACCGTTCCAGACAAATGGCTATCCAGCATCTTCTCAAAGACTTCCAGTGTTGGGGCATTCAAAACTTCTGGAGGCAATGAGTTCCACTGATTAATTCTCCTCCCTGTCTGGAAATTTCTCCTCAGTTCTAAGTTGCTTCTCTCCTTGATTAGTTTCCACCCATTGCTTCTAGTTCTGCCCTCAGGTGCCTTGGAGAATAGTTTGACTCCCTCTTCTTTGGGGCAACCCCTGAGATATTGGAAGACTGCTATCCTGTCTCCCCTGGTCCTTCTTTTCATTAAACTAGACATCCCCAGTTCCTGCAACCGTTCTTCATATGTTTTAGTCCCCTAATCATCTTTGTTGCTCTTATAATTTCTATTCTAGATTCTCTTAGCTTCTTGCTAACCTACCTTAACTACAACTGGTTGCTTAGCTACATGCTAAACCAGTGTTTTTATCTAGTTTTCACCAAAACCATGCCATAGTAAACCATGCCTTTCCTCAACCACCCCAGAAATGTCATAAGAGCAAGTCAGTCATAGGACGGATCCGTTTTATAGCTGCTTTGACCCTATTGGGCAGGCTCCGTTACAGGTCGTAACTCAAGAACTACAGGTAATCCTTGACTTAGGACAATTGGAAGACAATTTTTTTTTGTTGGCAAGTGAAACATTCGTTAAGGGAACTTCGCCCCATTTTACCACCTTCAGTCCACCGTTGTTAAGTGAACCGTGGTTGTTCAGTTAGTAATCTGGTTGTCAAAAGAAAATCCGGCTTCCCCATCCACTTTGCTCGTCAGGATACTGCAAGTCATAAATACGAGCCAGTTGCCAAAAATGGCGGGATCTTGATCACACAACTATGGGGGATAATGCAGATAATGTGAAAAATGGCCACGTTGCTTCTCTGGGTGCCATTGCAATTTTGAACGGTCGCTAAATGGACTGTTGCGAAGCCGAGGAGTACCTGTAGTTGGAATCTTAAAAGGACAGAGGCATTATAAGGCACTCGCAATCTTGAAAGCTGTTTTTTCTGTTATTCTCTGGTCGTGGAATAAAGACGAATATATCTGAAGAGGTCCTTGGACTTTTAGGAGGTTCTCGATCATCCAGGTCTCTGTTGTCCTTTCTTCACATTCCCACCCCATTCAAGGGTCTTCATCCCAAAGGGCCTGGTTAAATGTCCATGGAGAAGTTTTCTAGGTCAGTGTTTCTCAACCTTGGCGACTTTAAGTCCACAGGACTTAAAGTCGCCAAGGTTGAGAAACACTGTTCTAGGTGTTTCATTACGCAAACTAGGTAACGTCATGCCAGTATGAACGTGTTACCTAGTTGGGTAATGAAACGTCTGCAAAAAAAAAACCACAAGCCCACCAAGTTCTCTCTCCTCCTCCTCTTTGCAAATCCCCATCCTAGCCCTGATGACGTTACCTAGTTGGGTAATGAAAGGTCTGCAAGAAAACCACCAAGCTCAGAGAGCACCAAGGACCCCCCCCCCACCCTCCTGTCAACCCTGAGCTACAATTCTCCTCCTTCGTTGGAGCCAAATGTCTGAGTAAATCCAAGGTAGGCATAGCACGATTGCACCGCGCCAGTGGCTTTAAAATTGCCCGAGCCCAGGAGACAAACACACACCAGACTCCATTTAGGCCCTTTAATCTGTCCTAGACAGTTTGCCGAGACACAAATGATAAAACATTTTTGCATTTTTACAGCAAGGGATGGGGGGGGGGGGGAGAAAAACCAAGAAAAAGCCTACAGAAATGTATAAGGAAGTTAAATTTTTGTACATGGGTAAAACGTTATAAATTCAGGGGGGGGAAATACATGGACACAGGGTCAACTCCCACATTTCTTGTTGCTTTTTAAAAAGTTCTTATGCGCGGCGGCCACAGGCAGTCGATTGGCTGTTTTCTTTGTGGAGGGGAGCCCACGGAGGAGCCCCCCGGGGACTGTGGCGTGTTCTTGGAATGTCCTCGGAAGGCTCTGTCATTTCAAGGTGACCCAATTAAAACCCCAGAGTCCTTTCGGATGCAAAGGAACGCGCACGCCGCCTTCAGTCGTCAAACTTGATCTTTTTCCCTTGTGGTTTGTGGTCACCGCCTCCTCCTCGGCCTCCCCTGAAGCCACCGCCTCTGCCTGGAAGGACGAAGGAAGGAAGGAAGGAAGGAAGAAAGGAGGGCGGGTTAAATTTTGGACAACCTTCAAAGCTACAGGTGGTGCTCCAATCAGGACCACGATTGGGACTAAGATTTCTGTTGCTGAGCAAAGTGGGTGTTAAAGAGAATTGTGACCCATTAGAATGTAGATTAGACCAGAAAGAACAGAACAAATAGGAATAATAGAAATGAAAGAACAGAAAGCATAGAGTATGAATAGAATAGAAGCGAAATAGAACAGAAAGAATAGAATGAAACGAAATAGAAAGAACAGGAGAAACAGAACAGAAAGCATGAACAGAACAAATAGAATAGAACAGGAAGAATAGAACAGGATGACCAGAAAAGAACAAACAGAACAGAACAAATCGTAAGAGAAATGAAAGAATGGAAACGAAAGCATAGAACACAAAAAACAGAAAATAGAAATAGAAAAGAATAGTATGTTGAATATTCTTTATGGGCCTCGATTGGACACACAAGGAATTTGTCTCCAGTGAAGAAGCTCTCAGTGTAGATACAAACAAGTGATATAATCATAAGAGACCAGTAGGAAAAAATTTAATAGGAAAGATGAGAAGGATAACAACACGGCTCTACTACATGAGTAGATATCCTTAGGGAGAGGGTAAGGCAAGAGCTGTGGGAATTAGGTGTTTAGCAGTGACGGCTCCAAGGGAAAAAAAAACTCTCCCCGTGTCTAGTTGTTGTGGTGTGAGGTGCGTAGAGCGGAGGAGTCCAGAGGGGAGGAGCTGAAAGAGTTTTATGTCCTGAGTGCGAGGGGATCCGTAGATATTTTCTCTGCCCTTTTGTCCTCGGTGGAAGGGAGGTGATCGCAATTGTTTTTTTTTCTGTTGCCCTAACTATCCGTTGAATCTAACAGCCACGGTTGTTAAGTGGGTCACTGCAATTGTTAAAGTGAATACAACTTCCCCCGTGGAGCTTGTTGGGAGGGCAGCTGGGGGAGGTTGCAAATGGTGGCCACTAACCCAGGACGCTGCAACGGTCGTAAACACAGGCCGGCAACCAAACGACCCAATTTTGATCATGTGATCACGGGGATGGTGCGACAGTTGGGAAGTGCGAGGACTGGTTGTCTGTTGTTCTTTTCGGGACCGCTGTAACTTCAAACGGTCGCTAAATGAATGAATACATGTCGAGGGTAGCTACGTATCACTGAATCGCGCAAGAGTGAAGGATACTCACCTCCGAAGCCTCTGCCTCCTCCCCGGCCCCCAAAGCCTCCTCTGCCGCCGCGTCCGCCTCTGCTGCCCCGGCCGAAGCCTCCTCCTCCGCCGCCTCCCCCGCGGGGAGTGGCCCCCTTGGGCTTGGCAAAATCGAGGGTCACTTTGTTTCCATCGATCTCTCCGTCCTCCATGGCTTCCTTGGCGGCTTTGGCATCTTCGGTGGAGCTGAAGTCCACAAAGCCAAAGCTGAGAGAGAGAGAGAGAGGGAGGGAGGGTCAAGTCAGGGCAGGAAACAGACACACACACACACCCCTGAGAGGGGCAAGTTGTTGTTGTTCTTCAATTGTTGTCCTGAAGGCCAGGAACCCATGGAGACCAACTAGAACAGCAATGCGACTGCAGGTAATCCTCGTCTTACGGCCACAATTGAGCCCAGCATTTCTATTGTGAAACGTATTTCAGTGAGTTTTCCCTCATTTTATGACCTTAGTGCTTTTAGTAACACGGCTATGAAAGGAATCTGGCTTCCCCATTGATTCTGCTTGTCGGACGGTCACAAAAGGGGACCACGTGAGGCCGGGAGATTGAAACCGTCATAAATGAGTCGGTGGCCAAGGATCCGAATTTTGATCACCTGTTCTTGGGGTTGTTGCAATGGTCTTAAGTGTGAAAAAAATGGCCACAAGTCACTTTTTTCAGTGCCATTGTTAACTTCGAATGGACACTAAATGAAACGTTAAGTCGAGGATTTCCTGTACGGGGAAGTCCTGGACTTGACAACGGGTCCATATTTCTGACCGTCACAGTGTCCTGGAGTCACGTGATCCCCTTTTGAGACCTTCTGACAAGGAAAGTCAACGGGGCAACCAGAAATCATTTAACAAACGGTATTATTCACTTAACAACCGCAGCAGTGATTCACTTACAAAACGGGGCAAGCAAAGTCGTAAAATGGGTCAAACCAAATTTCTCACTTAAAGGCAACATAAAGGTTGGGCTCGATTGCGGCCATTAAGTCGAGGACTACCTGTAACCGAGTTCTCCCCAGAAAGGAATCACCGGGGGAGGTGGGTGCTTTATTGGAGCTCAGGGGCCCAGCCAGACCCAGGGATTGTGGGCCAAAATCCCTAGGAGTTTCCCTCCTGCCAAGCTGTGCATTGTCCCGCAGCCATGACAGTCAATTCACCCAAAGGAGTTGGAGAGACTCGGGGGGGTGTCAGGGCTGGGGGGCTTTACTCTTCTTCTCGTGCGAATCCATGGCCTGCCACTGAGAGCACGGCAGGACGGAGCTCATTGAGAAGGAAAAGCCGTTTCTGGCTTTTAAGTCGGAATGGAGAAGAAGGCCTCTTGGTTGAGGGCAGCTAGCGGTTGGCGTCACGTGTCCCCCGCCCGCCTCGCGTGTCCCGCTGCACCTACCCTTTGGAGGAGCCGGTGTCCCTGTCGGTCACTATTCTGGCCCCGATGCAGCTGTCGAAGGATTCTCTCAATGTCTCTTCGGTGGTTTCCTCTGACAGCCCTTTGACAAACAGGGTTTTGCTTTGCTCTGAATGACAGGAGGAAATGCCGGGAATCAGTACTGGTGAAAGGAAGGGAAAAGGAGCCCTGGGCCAAGGCCCCATCGGAGCCCAGTTTGGAGGAGAGGCTGGGAGCGGGAATGTCCGATGGGGATGGAACGTCTCCTCTGGCATGTCACACTATCAAAAAGATGCTGAGACTCTGTAAAAGGAGTGCAGAGAGGAGCAACCAGGACAATGAGGGGACTGGAGGCTAAAAAATACGATGAACGGGTACAGGAACTGGGCCTGGCTAGTCTAGTGAAGAGAAGGACCAGGGGAGACATGTGAGCATCTTCCAAAATTTGAGGGGCTGCCACAGAGAGGAAGAGGTCAAGCTATTCTCCAAAGGACAAGAAATAGAAAGAAAAAGAAAGTGGAAGGGAGGGAGGGATGGAAGGAAAGAAAAAATAATAAAAAAGAAAAGAGAGAGACATGGCTAATCTAGGGAAGAGAAGGACCAGGGGAGACAGGAGAGCATCTTCCAATATTTGAGGGGCTGCCCCAGAGAGGAGAAGGCCAAGCTATTCTCCAAAGCACCCAAAAGCCAGAGAAGGAAAAATGGATGGAAACTGATCAAGGAGAGATTCAACCTGGAAATAAGGAGACATTTTGTGGCACCAATGGAACCAAAGTTTCCTTCGGAAGTCGTGGGAGCTTCATCGCTGGAAGCTCTAAGAGAAGAGACTGGGCTGCCATCGGTCAGAAATGGTGTAGGGTCTCCTGCTTGGGTGGTGGGTTGGACTAGATGACTTCCCAAGGTCCCTTCCAACGCTGTTAATCTGTTATTAATATTTAGAAAGGCCAGGGGCTGAGGACAATGCTGTCCCAGGCCCCTGGGGCATTGGAGGATTTGGTCGACCGGACGGTTAACTACCTGCCTCCAGAGACCCGGGGGGAGGACAGGCAGTGGGACTTGAACTGTGGGAGAACCAACCTTCTCCAGTGTCTTTTAGGCCAGCGTGCATCTATAATCAGCACCGGCCCGGAGAGAAATGAAGGGCCCCCCTTTCATGCTCCAGGTGGGTTAAGCAGGGTTTTACTTACGACTGAAGCCTCCTTTAACGTTGGTATTTCTGTTCTGTCCGCCAGAGTTGCTGAATTCTAGTCTGATTGTGCGGCCTTCGATCTCTGTGTTGTTGCAGGAGTTCATGGCTTCCTTTGCCTCCTCGGCGGTGGCGAAGTCGACGAAGGCATACCTGTCCCAAGAGAAGCAGGGGGTCACCAGAGGAACCTCCCCTCCCCTCCCCTCTATGGCCAGCCCCTCCCTTCCGCCTGGGGGCGGCAGCTCATCTCGGCTCCTACTCACCCCTTGGGCCGTCCCTGGTTGTTCTGGGGAATCCTGATGGCCGAAGCTTTCTCAAAGACCTCCTGGAGGCTTTCCTCGGTCGCATCGTAAGACAGATTGTTCACCACCAGCGTTTTGGATTCTCCCCCTGTGCAAAAACCCACACGTCCAATTGAGAATGAACACAGGCAATCTTCGCTTCAGACACAACTGCAATGGCGACTCGGTTGTTCCTCAAGTGGTCACTAAGTGAAACCACCCTGCTTTTTTAGCACTAGCACTCAGGCTTATGGACGCTTTACAGACTTCTCTGGGTGGTTAAGGTTAAACAACGCAGAAGCATTTTTTGCATCTTGCCCCCAACAATCTGGGTCCTCAGTTTACCGACCTGAGAAGGATGGAAGGCTGAGTCAACCTTGAGCCGGTCAGGCTCAAACTCTTGAGTTTGGTTGCTGTTCTGCAGCTTAACTACTGGGGCTCATTTTGATCTTACTTTGGCATTAGACTTGCAAAGGTTTACTGAATTCTTTGGAGTATAAGACGCACCTTTTTTCCCTCAAAAGAGTCTGAAAATCTGGGTGTGTCTTATACACTGAATACAGCATTTTTTGCCTCCCGAAACCCCACCCCCTTCGCAAAAATGGCCATGCAGAGCCTTTAGGAGGCTTCCAGAGAGCTCCTGAGGGCTGGGGAGGGCAGACATGAGTGAAAAATGAGCCTTGCTCTAAAAGCCTCCTAAAGTCTATGCATGCTTTTTTTTTTGACAAAAAATGGGCCAGTTTTTGCTCGTTTTGGGGGGAGCACTGTGCAAGCCCTCTAAAGGCTATTTGTTTTTTTTTTGTGGGGGGAAACGGGCCCATTTTTGCAAAAAACGGGCCATTTTTGGGAGGTTTGCAGAGTGCAAAAACTTTTTTTTTAAAAAATTGCCTCTTCATAACCTTGGTGCGTCTTATACTTTGAAAAATACGGTAGATGCAAGAACTGGAAGGATGGATTTTTTTCCATCGTGGTTGAAACTGTGAATGGTTGCTAAATGAGGACTGACTGTACAGTGAATCGATATGCAGTACTGCAGGCTAATTCTGCTGACTGCCAACTACCAGCAGTTCGATCCTGACCGGCTCAAGGTTGACTGGGCCTTCCAACCTTCCGAAGGTGGGTAAAACGAGGACCCAGACTGTTGGGGGCAAGAGGCTGACTCTGTAAACCACTTAGAGAGGGCGGTAAAAGCACCACGAAACGGAATTTAAGTCTTAAGTGCTGTTGCTAAACCAAGAGTTCTTGTGTTAACGAGAACAAAAACGTCTCCATGCCTGGTTAATTCTGGAGGCCTCTCTGCAGCAGAGAGACGGTTTTCGTCACCCCAAGTGGATCCACCTGGGAGCTTACCTGAGGGGGCTCCCTTGCCGGGTTTCCTGCTATCCTGCTGGCTCTTTTCACCTACGTAGTCAAGGACAATGGGACGGCCGTCGATCTCCATCCCCTGCTTCTCCAGAGCTTTCTCCGCATCGGCCTCGCTTTTGAATTCGATGTAGGCAATCCTGGAATGAAAGGGAGGGAGCCGCGTTACGGCTTTTACCCAAGGTTTGTTTGAGAAGCCATTCCGACAGGCTGCTTGGCCTCTCATACCGCTCGTCCTCGGCTTGCGACCACAACCGAGCCCAAAAATTGCTGTAGCTAAGTGAGACATCAATCAAGGGAATTTTGCCTCCTTTCGTGACCTTCCTTGCCACTGTTGTTAAGTGAATCATCACAACTGTCAAGTTAGTAACACGGTCGTTCAGTGAATCCGGCTTCCCCACTGACTTTGCTTCTTGGAAGGTCGCAAAAGGGGACACCGCAACCGTCATAGGTATGAGTCAGTTGCCAAGCATCTAAATTTTGATCACACGGTCACGGGAAAGCTGCAGCGGTTGCAAGTATGAAAAAGTCCCTTTTTCCCACTGCCATTGTAAAACTTTGGTCACTAAGCGTACTGTTATAAGTCAAGGATTATCTTTATTCCTAGCTAGCTTCCCAGAGAAGTTGTTAATTCAGTCCATTCCTTCAGGTTTGGCTTTTATTAACTAATTCAACCAATAGGGTAATTGGGGGGGGAGGGGGGTTCCCCTGCACTTTTTTTTTTCATTTTGGCCTAGATATGAATATATAGAACACTTACAAATCAACGTATTTTAAAACGTAACCTATAACTAATGTATAATTCCTTGAATTCTCCAAACCTTACAACACTGAGTACATATTTCTATCATAAATGTACTTTATTATAATCTGATTGTTCCATATAATTTTATTACTGCTATATGTGTGCTCTATGTCATATGCTAAATAAATAAATGTTCATTTTGGTACAAATTCATGACTAGTTAAATTTGCCGGTGGTGCTGTTTCTCTCCTAGCTTGTTTTTGCAGAGTTAATCTTTAGCCCAGTGTTTCTCAACCTTGGCAACTTGAAGATGTCTGGACTTCAACTCCCAGAATTCCCCAGCCAGCATTCGCTGGCTGGGGAATTCTGGGAGTTGCAATCCAGACATCTTCAAGTTGCCAAGGTTGAGAAACACTGCTTTAGCCGAATAGGCACAAGGACTTCAAAATAGATGACATCTACACGGGAGATTTTAAAAAACAAAGACTTTCTTTGTTACAGGGATGCGATTACAACGACAGAATCCCTTTAAAAAGGGAAAGCGGCACAAATCTTATTGCAAAGAGATAAAAACTCTACTGGGGTTCTTCAGAGCAACGTACCCTTTGCTATTCCCATCCTTGGACACCAGCCTGACCTCGACGGCTTCCTCAAATGCGGCATGCAGCTCCTCCTGGGTGACACTGTAAGCAAGGTTCTTCACGAAAATGGTCCTGGCTTCTCTCTCTAGGAGAAAAAAACACACACACACACCCACGTATTACACAATTTCACTTGCACACTGCTGGCCAACCAGCCAATCAAAAGCGCAACTGATTAAGAGGAAAAACCTGGCCCCACAACCATACAGAGACTTCAGCTGGACACCCATGGAGTTCTTCAAGGCCTAGTGGCTATCAGAATAGGCATCACTGGGCTGGAAAGATAAATTTTCCGGCCTGGTGAATATATTTTCCTGGTCTTTTTAGAGTTGAACTTCAGCTCTAATCTGGCACACGAGGGGAGGACCTGCTTTCATAAAAAGCTTTTGGAGGAATACTGAATAGTTAACTAGCCTTACGTGTATGTCTTTCAGTTGTAGACACACCTTTGGTGTTTGCCTGTTAGCAACTGCCCGGACGGCCCCTGCAGTTACCTTGACAACATTTTGTAAGAAGTGGTTGCCCTTGCCTCCCTCCTCCTCCTCCTCTCCCCCCCCTAGAATGTGATTGGCTTTAAGGTCATCCAGCGACCAAGGTAAGACTAGAACTCACCTTCTCCCAGTTTTTCACCTGATGCCTTAATTACTATAGCCTTAATTGCTGCGTCAGGGACATGGCGTATATATAAAGTGCTGCCAAACAAAACATGTGGAAGTCTAATATTACTCACCTTTTTTATTCTCCCACAGGCTCTCTTTACTCTTTGCTTTTTCTAGTTTCGTTTCCAGGCCCATCAGTTTTTTCCCATTTAATTTGAGGGCTTTATCCAGTTCGGCTTCAGAGGAGAAATCTACATAGCCAAACTTCCTGCATGACAAGAGGAAAAATTTTCAGTCTTATAGCTGGATCTTTACTGAGATGACTCCCCCCCCTCCCTTTTGTTATTTAGTTGCATCATTCTTGTTGTTTGAAATGGTCTATTAATTACTTGAAGTGCTAAAGAGATAAGACACAAAAAATCTTCACCAGGCCACAATATGCACCTACACCCCACAATATACACATACCCACATACCTACTGTATCTTACCAGACCATACACTTCTAAATGTACCCCATCTCCACAAAAGGGGCACACAAGAGATTGGGCAGAATGCAAGCATGAACCCACCAAAACTAAACCAAGCAGATCCAAGTGGAATTGTTTTTTGCCTTCTGAAATGCAGCGAAATGCAATTCCTGAGCAGCCATTCAAACCAAGTAAAGCAATCAGCTCGGAAATTTTGTGAAAAAGTCCTTGAGGCTTGTCGAGGCAAAACATGTACTCATGTATTCATACTGCTAAATCAGGAAGCCTTCAGAATGCTATGATGAGCCGTGGTGGCGCAGTGGTTAGAGTGCAGTACTGCAGGCCACTTCTGCTGACTGCCGGCTGCCTGCAATTTTGGCCGGTCAAATCTCACCAAGGCACAAGGTTGCCTCAGCCTTCCGTCCTTCTGAGGTGGGTAAAATGCGGAGCCAGATTGTTGGGGGGGGGGGGGGGGAGAGGCTGACTCTGTAAACCGCTTAGAGAGGGCTGTAAAGCAGTATGTAAGTCTAAGTGCTATTGTTATCATTAATAGAAGCTCATAGCATTTAAAACAGTATTCCTAAATCTGAATGCTGGCAGGATTCAAGAGACTGTAAGGTACACACATTAATTCATAAACTCGGGAGAGCAATCAAACCAAGATTATCTTAGCAGCTTTGCCATAACATGCAGCGTCATTTATTGTCTCTTGTACACAAGTGGTGGTGGTGGGGCTACAGGATGGCTCTCTCATTGGCCCACTCATTTGTTCAATGCCTGCTCCTTTACTCAAAGCTCCATTCCCAGATTACCCCATCAACAAGCGAGACACTTTCAAAAGGGACATAGCATCTGTATAAACACAGAAACATCCCAATTATGAAAGACAAATTTGCAATGAGGCCCCAGGACTGTACCATACAAAAAAGATGCTGAAGCTCTAGGGAGAGTACAGAGAAATGAAACAAAGATGATCAGGAATCTGGAGGCTAAACCATGTGATGAACAGCTAAGGAAGATATGTCTGCTCTAACAAGGAATGAGGGAGGGGGGGACAATACATGATCGCTCTCTTCTAGTGCTCGCATGGCTGTCACAGAGAAGTAGTGGTTGATTTATTCTCCAAAGCACCCAAGGGCAGGTCAAGAAGCAATGGGTGAAAACTCATCAGATGCTACCTGGAACTAAAGAGGAATTTTCTAACAAGTGAGAATGGGACAGTTTGCCTCCCAAGAGTTGTTGGGCATTCCATTGCTGAAGGTTTTCAAGAAAAGACTGAGCGATCATTTGGCCAGGATGGTATAAGGACTCCCGCCTTGGGCAGGGGCTGGACTAGAAGACCTCCAGGATCCCTTCCAGCCTTAGGATTCTATGATTCTGGCCGTCTGCAGAATATAATGAAATCATTATTTCTCATTATTTGGGAGGTGTGTTTTATGGATACAGCCTAAACTGTATTAGCCTTTGAAAGCAGCCATTAATGTACCATTCACTCATGTTCAGTTTACAATCAACTATAACTGTAGGTCCATTTTCACCTCTAACCCAGTCCCAACACATTTCTCGTTTTTATTAGTTTTGTACTCTTTGGTAAGCTGCCATCTTATTTTCGGCTTGGATTAGCCATCTCCCATAAAGTTTGTGGCTTTTACAAATATATAAACAATTTTTCATTCAGCAATTGAATGTCTACAAATCCCAAGGTACGATCCCCTCTTTCTAGGATCCACGAGGTTGGGAAAGTAGCTTTAAAGTTAAATTCTTTTATATATATTTTTTAGAAAGAAAAATCTCCCTTTCCTCCCCCCTCGCCTCATATTTCCAACCTAGTGAAGTTCTTACTTTGAATTGCCAATTCTGACTTCTTGGACTTGAAGGTCCTTTTTGGCAAAGAAATCTCTGATGGCAGCCTTGAGCTCTTCGAAGTTCTTGCTTGCATTGAGATTACTCATAAAGAGAGAGAAGGCAGCCTCTGCAAAGGAAAAGGAGAGATTTAAGACATCTGGTAAATTATTCCCAGGATCAGCAGGAAGTGCTGGTGGAAAGATGCACGGAAAGTTAAAAAACAACAACCACCTAACCCTCAGTTCCTTGCTACTTAGGCCTCTCTTATACATTCAATTGCAATTTTTGGGAAAAGTAGGATAGTAATGCAGAACTATTGGTAGTCCTCAACTTACCACTGTATCCGAGACCAGAATGAGTGATTTTGACCCATTTTACGACTTTTCTTTCCACATTTATTAAGTGAATTCATTGCAGTTGTTAAGTGAATCTGCTTCCCAACTATTTCTGCTTGTCAAAAGGTCACCAAAGGGGAGCACATGACCCCCCCACCCCCCCAGACAGTAGCAGTTAAGACTTATATACCGCTTCATAGGGCTTTCAGCCCTCTCTAAGCGGTTTACAGAGTCAGCATATCGCCCCCAACAACAATCCGGGTCCTCATTTTACCCACCTCGGAAGGATGGAAGGCTGAGTCAACCCTGAGCCGGTGAGATTTGAACAGCCGAACTGCAGAACTGCAGTCAGCTGAAGTAGCCTGCAGTGCTGCATTTAACCACTGCGCCACCTCGGCTCTCTACCATCGTAAGTGTGAGTCAGTTGCCAAGCCTCTGAATGCAAATCACGTGTCCCCTGGGGATGCTGCTATGGTCATAAATGTGAAAAATGGCCATAAGTCCCTTTTTCCAGTGTTGTTATAACTTCAAACAGTCACCAAATGAACTGTAGTAATTTAAGGACTACCTGGATTATCCTCTTAAGGCAGAACTCCCCAACCTTTCTGGTCTTGGTGGCCGGAGCAGGGGGGAGGGAGGGGATGGTTTTCTGGAAAGGACAAGTACGTGTGCGAGGCCCTGTTGCTTTGTGCGAGTGCCCGCAACGCTCGCACAAGTGGGACCCCCGAGTCCCCACAATGTGAGTAGGGATCTGCGGGCACGCAACAATCACTCACGTGGCCCAGTTGCAAATAGGCTGTGGCTTGGTAATGGGCCGTGGCTCACAGGTTAGAGATAGTAATTCATATTCTGGGGGCAGACTAACGAGATCTTAATGATTGGCTTCGCCCTGCTACCTTTACAGGAGCCCTGATGGCGCAGGGGTCATAGTGCAGTGTTGCAGGTTGACTCTGCCCACTGCCCGGAGTTTGATCCTGATGGGGCTTAAGGTTCCAACCATCCGAGGTCGGTGGAATGAGGATTGTTGGGGACAATAAGCAAATGATGCTTTTCCACTGTAAGCTGCCCAGAGAGTGCTGTAAAGCAGTGTTTCTCAACCTTGGCAACTTGAAGACGTCCGGACTTCAACTCCCAGAATTCCCCAGCCAGCATTCGCTGGCTGGGGAATTCTGGGAGTTGAAGTCCGGATGTCTTCAAGTTGCCAAGGTTGAGAAACACTGCTGTAAAGGGCTACGGGGCAGTATATATAAGCCTAAAATCTAATCGCTGTTCCTGAACTTAAACTATCTTATCACCTATTTGAAATTTTCAGTATTGGATGATTAAATTATTCGAAGCCAAGTTAGGAGACGTGGCGAGAGAAGTAATTATTAGCAATTTTGTTGGGAGGCCTTGCCTTCACCTTCCGTTTTCTTCTTCTTGGCATCTGGGCCACCTTTTTGCTTGGCTAATTCCTTCTTGCGTTTTCCGGGAAGAGCGTCTGGGGAGTAAAAGGGGAAACAGATTTTAAAAAAAATATGCATATACAGGGGGGGAAAAAGACTGCGAGACAAAAGAGTGCCCCAAAGTTAACGCTGGATCAGGACTTGACTATCTTGAGGATTTGCTCATGTGTGATTTTGCACCACATCAGTTCAGCGAGAAGTCATCATTTCCAGCTTTGGGACCCTACGGTGAAAAGTGAACCCACCTTGGGCCTAATGCAAGAGCAGCGGAACAGGTTAACTCACCTTCATCCTCGTCGTCATCCTCGTCGTCTTCCTCTTCATCCCCTTCCTCCTCCTCGTCCTCCTCCTCCTCGGAGTCTTCATCTTCTTCCTCCGAATCCTCCTTTGCTGCGGCTGCCTTGGCAGGGGTTGCTTTAGCCGGAACAGCTTTCTTTCCTTTTGCCGGAGTGATTTCCATGGGCTCATCTTCGGACTCTAAAGCCGTAACAGGAGAGCCACCCTGAGTCACTCCCGCGGTCCGAAGGTGTTGGCCCAAGACAAACTCCCAAGAACCACCTTCTCTTCATCTCCCTGGCATCTTCGGACTAACCTCCCCCCCTCCTCTACTGAAAATGCTCTACTAGTCCTAATCAATGTAAAGAGGCAAGTCCCAAAGGTGTTTTTTTTCAAGAGGCAACTGGACTTTCGGGTTCTCCATTGAAGATGTTTTCCTTCTTATCCAAGCTTCTTCAACTCTGATTGGATGGTGGGGAATGGAAGGATTTATACTTTTTTGTACTTAGTAAAGGTGAAGGTTCCCCTTGCGCATATGTGCTAGTCGTTCCTGACTCTAGGGGGAGATGCGCATTTCCGTTTCAAAGCCGAAGAGCCAGCCAAAGACGTCTCCGTGGTCATGTGGCCAGCATGACTCAACGCCTAAGGCTCACAGAACACTGTTCCCTTCCCACCAAAGGTGGTCCCTATTTTCTACTTGCAATTTTATGTGCTTTCGAACTGCTAGGTTGGCAGAAGCTGGGACACATAATGGGAGCTCACTCTGTTACGTGGCGCTGGGGATTTGAACCGCCGACCTTTCTGGTTGACAAGCTCAGCATCTTAGCCACTGCGTCCCATACATGCTTACAGGAATATACATCCTTCTATTTCTTACCATCCAGTTAGAGCTGAAGAAGCTTCTTGTATGAGAAGCGAAATGTCTTCGATGGAAAAAGTCCAGTTTGCCTCTTGAAAAAAAAAAAAGGCCTTTGGGACAATGACGTGGATGACTGGGAATCTCCATAAACAGAACAACGTACAGGTAAGCCCTCAACTTACGGCCATAATTTAGCCCACAATTTCTGTTGCTAAGTTGAGTTTTGCCCCTTTGTACCACCTTTCTTGCCACAGGTGCTGAAGCAAAAATGGGAGTGGTTAAGGTAGCAACACAGGACTGACTACCTGTAGGGTCATCTGCCATTCTAAAATCCCCCTCAACTCAGACCATTAAAAAGAAATGCTCTTTTAAGAGCTACTCCTGTAATTGGACTTAGGAGTGGAATCAACACATCAGAACTTGCAGAAGACATCACCAGATCAGTATTAAGTCCCAAAACTCATCATTTGTGCTGATGTTTTCCTAACATCCCTCCTCACAATAACCCCGCCTGCTTCCTCTCTGCTAATTTCCTAAGTTTAACTGCTCTCCCTCCTCCTTGTTAAACCCAACTCAGTTGAACTTGAGTTTGTTGCAAGGAGTGGAGGCATCTACACCAGTGGTGGGTTTCCATTTTTTTTTTTTTTACTACTGGTTCGCTTGTGCGCAGGTGATGCTTCTGGCGCATGCGGAGAAGCCTCTGGGTGGGTGGGCGGAGCCTCCCGCCACTAGTGGTTCGCCCGATCCGAGCCAAACTGGGAGCGACCCACCTCTGATCTATACCCTGCGCTTTCGCTACCTCGCTCTTTTAAGTAAAAGCTGCACTTCCCTCGAGGAGATGTACCTTCATCTTCGCTATCCTCCTCTTCGTCTTCGTCCTCGTCCAGTTGCTTCAGGATGACAGGGGCTGCAGTGGGCTTCTTTTGAGGTCCTTGGGCTCCCCTTTTCTTCACCGGCACAGCAGGTTCCTCCTCAGAGTCATCTGTAGCAGTTTACTTAGATTAGTTCTTAAGTCAATCAACCGATCAGCTTACATTTAATAAATTGACTCTCCTTTTGGAAAATTCATTCATTCATTCATTTATATTTATATGCCGCCCTTTTCCCCCGAAGGGGACTCAGGGCGGCTCACAATTCAAATCGGGGAAGGGGGGGTACAGACAAAAAATAAAAAACGAAACATAACAATACATAATTTAAAAACACACAACAGTCATACCATTCGAGATGGGGGCAATGATGGGAGTAAGGAAAAAACGGGGGGGCGGGGGGGGGCGCTACTGAGATCAGTCGTACAGCGGGGAAGATCCTTTCTACGTGCCCAAGTAGCCCGGGAGTGCCAAATGTAAGGAATATTGATACAGGTAGTCCTCGGCTTACAACCGCTCGTTTAGCGACCGTTCAAAGTTACAACAGCCCTGGAAAAAGGGACTTTGTTTATACTTATGACCGTGGTCATGCGATTTACACTCAACTGTTTCATATTTACGACAATTGCCATGTCCCTGGGGGGTTACGTGATCCCCTTTTGCGACCCTCCCACATGTAAAGCCAAGGGCAAAGCCGGATTCGCTCACTTAACAAATGTTTGACGTAGCAACGGAAATTCTGGCCTGGTGGTTGAAAGTCGAGGACTATCTGTATCATCATTTATTTATTTAATATGTGTATATGGATCTATTGACCACTCAACTGCAGGGGACTCTGGATAAAAAGAGCCAAGGTGGCGCAGTGGTTAAATGCAGCACTGCAGGCTACTGCTAGATCAGCAGGTCAGCGGTTCAAATCTCACCGGCTCAGGGTTGACTCAGCCTTCCATCCTTCCGAGGTGGGTAAAATGAGGACCCAGATTGTTGGGGGCAATATGCTGACTCTCTGTAAACCGCTTAGAGAGGCCTGATAGGCCTATGAAGCGGTATATAAGTCTACTGCTATTGCTATTACAGCAATATGCAACACTTACAATCTCCTTGTTTACCCCGTCCGATTTACCTTCCTCACTATCATCTTCCTCCTCGTCCTCGTCCTCCTCGTCATCATCCTCTTCCTCCTCACTTTCTTCCTTCTTTGCGTTCTTCCCGTTTTTGGCCCCTTTGGCAGGGACTGGTGTCTTCTTGGCAGGAGGAGGAGGAGCAGCTGCTTTCTTGGCAGGAGTGGCTACCGCCTTCTTCGCGGGAGTGGCTGCCTTCTTGTTGGGAGTAGCTGCTTTTGCTGGGGTCGCAGCTTTCTTGGGAGCCAGCATCTGCAGGGGAAACGCACGACTGTGATAGGCAGAGCTACCTAGCAGCCCCCAATGTTAAGGGGAATCGCTATTAAAACCCACTAAGGAAATAGCTTCAGTAGTTGTTTTTAAGTCAAAAAGCAGAGCCCAGCAGGAAAAGGCTACTGTGCAGCCATAATCCCATTTGGGGAAGAGTCATCGCCCATATATAAACTGAATATTTTTATTTACAGGCAGTTCTTGAGTGACAACACCCCATTTTGCAACAGTGTGAACTTACAATGGTCACATAATGGGGGTTTATGGCTAGGAAAGCCCCCTATCACCCCCGCCACGTGACCACCACCGTTATCCATTGTGGAAGCATGTGGTCACATGACGATTTATGTTGGTTTGCTTTTTGCCAGCTATGGCACTTTTGCTGATTTCCAGCAAATAAATGGGCTGAGACCATCTGGGTACTTGAGAGACCGCCTGCTGCCAATTACCTCCCACAGACCCGTTAGATCGCACAGGGTCGGCCTCCTCCGGGTTCCGTCTACCAGCCAATGCCACCTGGCTATTACCCGGGGGAGGGCCTTCTCTGTGGCAGCTCCGGCCCTTTGGAACGAACTCCCCGCAGGGATTCGGACCCTCACCTCTCTCCAAGCCTTCCGAAAAGCCGTCAAAACCTGGCTTTGCCGGCAGGCCTGGGGGTGATGAGTTCCCTCCCCTCTCGACATGTATGGTTGTGCGACTGTTGCCTACTTTTATTATTTGTATTTTGTCTTTTATGTTCCCCTTTTTTCCCCCTTTGAATTGTTTGCCGCCCTGAGACCTCCCGGAGAAGGGCGGCATACAAATAATAAAATTCTATTCTATTCTATCACAAAAAAAGTCGGAAAATTACTTCAGGCTATGTGGATGCCTGGACTTCCAACCCCACTTATGATCCCTGAGAACTACCTATGTGCTTTTATCAGATTCCATATGTTCCAAGTTACATGGGGAGGAGGCACAATGAAAACAGGAGCAGCTTTCCATTCCAACTGTGTTTCGAATATAACGTGAAATGGGTGATTTAAGGCAAAGATCGTTTGGGAGCTCAAAGTTGTGTTCAGAGCACTCTGTCTTATTATCGTCACATTAATGCCTCTTGAGCAGAAGATTGAATTGGGAGACACAGCGAGTCTCCCAAATGACTTCCATGGCTGAGGCTGAAACAGAACTCAGATCTCTGCTCCCAGTGCATCACCTTCACCACCACACCACACCACAATGGTTCTCACCTCTTCCTCGCTGCTCTCCTCTTCTTCTGATGACTCTTCTTCTTCACTGTCATCAATTTCCTTTGGGGGAAGGGTAGTCATTTTCTTTTGTTTGGGCTGATTTTTAACGTTCTGTGAAACAAAAAATACGCGGGGTCTTAATTTTTCTCACCATCTAGAATAGGCGGTTCCAGCCCACGGCCCACACGAAACCCTGGACAACTGCAAGCACACAAAATTGGGTAGAGTTTACATTTTTATATACATATAGTGTATATTTTATAGGTAGCACAAGGCAATTCTTGACTCAATGAGGCCCAAGCAAGCCAAAAGGTTGGACACACATGATCTAAAATATCTACAGTTAGCCAGATGTTACAGTCCTTACTGAGTAATTGGGACTGCAAACTCCCATCGCTAAGCAATGTGATAGTTAAGCGAAACGTGACTGGGCCCACTTACTGTCAATTCCAGCAGCAGCCATAAAGTGAATCACCCATGGCTGTTAAGTGTAATATGCAACCATGGTTTGTAACTTCCAGCCAGCATCACTGATTTTCACAAATCAAGGCAAATATGTTTATCCCAGGATAAGACTACCTGTAGATTTATTGCATATAATTAGTTGTAAGTATTTGGATTTGTTGATAAATGAGTCTTCCATCAGCATTTCACTGTGCAATGATTAGGTAGTTTTATTTGTTATACTATCTTGAAAGATATTTCATGATTTGAATTTGTTGGGCCGCCTCATCCTTAAAATCTAAACCACTGAAGTTATTTTCTTTTTCAATCATCTAAGTGCTTCATAGTATTAGTGAAAAATGGCTGGGTGTCTATTTGGCAGCATGTGTATCAATCAACCTGCTGAAATAAAGATCAGAAATCACTGGATTGTGAATTTTAGTTGAGAACAAAAACGATGCACTGCAGACGTGTGAAAAAGTTTAATCTCAAAATGGTTCCATGAGACACTCAGTTTTTAAAGTACAAATCCCAAAATGCTCAAAATATTCAATGAAAATCAAGGAGAGAAGCAACTTAGAAGAAATTTCCTGACAGAACAATCAATCAGTATAACTGATCAATAAGTATCAATAAAAGTTGTGGGTGCTCCACCCCTAGAGGCTTTTAAGAAGCAGTTGACCACAATCATTTAGCTGAAGTGGTGTAGATCACCTGCTTGAACAGGGGGCTGGACTAGAAGACCTCCAAGGCCCCTTCAACAGCTCTGTTATTCTATCACCCTGACATGTGGCAGACCACATGCTTTACACACCACCTCAGAAAAAGGTCTTTAGGGATCAGGGATAGGGGATCCTTTTCCGGGGCCTGCTTCAATTGCAGAATTCGAGGCAAGCCTACCATTCAGCCTCCCTCGAGGGTACTCCCCCCCCCTTTAAGTTGACTTAAGGTTAGGCCAGTGGTTCCCAGGTCCCACAAGGGGGGGTGGATTTGATTTCTTAATGGGGGCAAACTGGAACCTTGTTTAAACCAAGCCAATGGCCTTTTAGGCTTCCTCCGCCTGAGTGTTCACTTTTTGAGCAAAGTAGGAATTGTATATCAGTGTGTGTGTGTGGGGGGGGGGGGAGATCAGATTTTAGAGGTGCTTAGGTGGGGCATAGCCAAAAAAAAAAAGTTGGGAACCACTGGGTTAGGGTGTGCATAAGCGCCCCCCCCCCCCACTGGAAGGCCCGTTTATGACCAAGGAGGGGGGGGAGAACTGGGCCCGGAGAAATCTCCCACTCGAGGCCCTCGTGGGCAGCCATCCGGGCCTAAGGCCAGATCGGGAGGGCCCCCGAAGCCCAAGTGGGGGCGGGAGATCCACATAGCCGGGCTAAAGCAACGCGGAGGCACCACGTGGGAACCCGCCACCCCGACTCTGTCCACCCATCCACGAGGAAGCGCGGCTTTCCGCCCGCCCCCCCCCCTTCACGTGCTCTCGGGAAAAGGAGTCGCTGTCACGTGGTCGGGTGCGCGCGCGTGGGGGAAACCCGCGCGCCCGGGAAACGGGAGGTCTCGTCTGTCTCTTCTTTTTTTTTTTCCTCTGCGCGCGCGCGCGCAGTAGGAGCGACGTCGGGCGGCGCGAGGCAGGCTGGGCGCCTAGAAACCGTTCGCGGCAAGCAGGCGCGCGCGCTCACTCTCTCTCTCTCTCTCTCAATGCCGGTCCGATGGGGGGGTGCCTAGAAACCGGCGAACGTTCGACCGCCGAGCGCGCGTGGGCGCTTCAAAGCGCGCGAGGGAAGGAATAGAAAAAAAAAGAGGGGGGGGCTTAAACCGTTTCTAATTATCCTCGTCCCCGCTTGGCTTTCTTTCACGGGATTGAGCGCGGGGGGAGGCCTAGAAACCGCCACGCGCGCGCGCGAAAGGCCGCGGGAGTTGCCCGCCCTCGTCAACCCCCCCTCCCGCCCCTTCAATAGCCTGGCTGTTTTAAGGCCGCCGCCGCCATCACCCTCTCAGGCTAGGCCGCGCGTCTCACCTTAGCGAGCTTCACCATAATGGCGGCGGAGTTGTCCGGATGTTCAGCTGCAGCGCGAAAAAAACCACCTCACGCTCCCAGCGCCTGGCTCGAGTCTCCGCCTGAGCCGAAAAGAGGGAGGCTGAGGGAGCTCTTCGCTCTTTTCCCCGCCCCCGCTGGCCTGCTCTGGCCAATTCCGGGATCCGCGCAGCCCTCAGGCCCGCCCCCTCGGTAGGATGGACGGCCCGCCGTTCGAGCTCTCGCGGACAGGGCACGGGGGGCCAATGAGCGCCGTCCCCGCCTCATCCTATCAGAAGCCGCGCCTCTTTCGGAGGCGGGCGGAAGAAACGTTAGCCAATGGAGAGCCCGAGTTGGCGAGGCGAGGCTCCCCGATTGGTGCGCTCTCCTTGGGCGGAAGCGGCGGGGTGGAGGAAGTGAGGCTGCACGTGGCGCTGGGTTCTGTGCCGTTCCATGCGCTGATCAGCATCGCCAAAACGTGGTTGGCTAAATTGGGGAGGAGATCGTGTGAAGGCAGCCGATGCCCAAAGACAACTCGCATGTCGAGTCCTCCATTATTTCTTGGCGTGAATTTCTCGTTTCAGTTTCTTTATGTCCGAAATAAGTTTCTTCTGTGGCTGATGGATCTGGCGTGAATAACAGAATAAGTGGAAGGGACCTTATAGGTCATCTAGTCCAGTGTTTCTCAACCTTGGCCACTTGAAGATGTCTGGACTTCAACTCCCAGAATTCCCCAGCCAGCATAGAATTCTGGGAGCTGGAGTCCACAAATTTGCCAAGTTTGGAGACCTTTGCTCCAAGATCAAGAGAAGCCAAATCTCTCTCTTAATTCAGCCGCTTCCTTCTTGGTCCCTTGGGCGTCTCTACATCTTTGCATACGAACTGAGATAGCCCAAGGCATAACATGCGCACATTTGCTGTGGCACCATAAATGCCAGAAAGGAAACAAGCAGAAATCCCCAAATGAGTGATTGTAAAAATACCAATCCTCTTTTCGGGCAAATTAGAAGTTTCCCTTCCCCCACGCATATGTGCTTCTCGGAGAGGAAGTTACTATGCAGATTTTTTTTTTTTTTAAAAAAAAAAGCGATTTTAGGTTGAGGTGATATTTATTATGATCCTCATGCATCCTAAAGTCCCGGGGGAGAGGGGGAAATCAGGAGGTATCTGGGTAGAATATTTTCTGACTGACACATTTTTATTCAAAGGTAGAAGGTTTCCACTAGCTGGTGTGTGTGTGTGTGTGTGTGAGAGAGAGAGAGAGAGAGAGAGACAGAGACAGACAGAATCGGGGAGGCAGGAGACAGATGACAGACAGACAGCGTAGGGAGGGAGACAGTGAGAGGGGGGAGAGACAGACAAAGGGAGACAGAGGACAGACAGAGGGAGGGGAGACAGGGAGGCAGACAGACAGAGAAAGAGACAGACAGACAGAGATAGACAGAGAGAGGGAGGGAGGGAGACAGAGACAGACAGAGGGAGAGAGGAAGAGAGACAGAGACAGACAGACAGAATCAGGAGAGGCAGGGAGAGACAGACAGAGAGAGAGGGAGGGAGACAGACAGACAGAGAGAGAGAAAGAGAGACAGACAGAGAGAGGGACGGAAGGAGACAGAGACAGACAGACAGAATCAGGGGAGACAGGGAGGCAGACAGACAGAGAAAGAGAGAGAGAGACAGACAGACAGATAGACAGAGGG